>NC_037676.1:137349639-137561531 GCF_003255815.1 Theropithecus gelada
GGGACTAACATGCAGTAGGAACTCAATAAAAGTTTGATGAGTGAATGAGACATCTTCTGGGATGGCTGTCTCTTCATTAATACACAAAATATTTATGGAGCACTTAATAAGTGTTAGGTGTATGACCGTGAATAAGCAGGCCCACTTCCTGCTCCTCAAGCATTTATGATCCTCCCAGGGACATCCATAGAGAAGCAACCAGATGACATGAAGCCTGGAGGCCACACAGTGCCAATTTCTTATCTAAAGTTTTCGTAATTTCAAATGCCTTCCTCACTCCACTTCCACATCCTCATTCTGCTCTCCACGCTCTGCCAGCACAGTCTTTCTAAGACACACATGGAGTCCTTTCACATCTAACCCTAATGCCATCTGGTGGCTCTCCCAGTCCAGGTGAGAAAGCACATACTTGATGGCAGGGCTCACCTGGCCTCCCTGTCTGCCTCCTACTCCTACCCTCACCCCATCTGGAGCTTCTGGTGGTTCAAGACATCAAGCTATTCCTACCTCCAAGCCTTTTCTTAGGCAGTACCCTCTGCCAGGAGTGGCCTCCCAATTTCTTACTCTATCTTACCAGACTAACCCCTACCTATCTTTCAAGACTTAGGGCAAGTTACCCTTTTCTACTTACCTACTGATTCTACTAATCCCAGCTACTCAAGTGGCTACCCTTTTCCTTTTCTCATGCTTCCTCCCACCACAGTGGAACTGACCCCTCATGGGGTCATGACCTGTCATGGTATTCCTTCTGGGCCTCCTTCTTCTTCTGACACAGCCCAGCCACCCTTCATGGCACAGATTATCCTTCCTATCTCCCCTGTCACCAGGTGGGTCATTAGGTGGGTGATACTGAGTTGGAACTTGCAGCATATTGCCTGACACCCAAAGGGGCTTGCAAATATTATGATAATCATTATTAGTTATTTCTCTACTTTTTCCCCCACAGGAGACAACAATTCTGGCAAGTAACTATCCTTGACAGTCATTTTGCCATGCCCTTTGCCCAATCTAGAACCTTGGATGGCATCTACTTCTTTGCTTGTCAGAACCTTCTTCTCAAGGAGGCTTTGAGGGAGCTCTGTGATCAGCCAGCTTCCTTGCTAGTCACCTTGTTTTTCCCACTTTTCTGCTCCAGGAAAGCGAGCCTGCCTCTTCTGTCTCCCAGGGGCCCACCAGACTAACTCTGTGTCTTTATTCATGGTTGAAATGCTATCCTCTCTCCTTCCTGACTAGTCAGAAAGAATCTTCTCCCATTAAGGTGAGCTCTTCCGGATGATTTAGTGACTTGATGATTGTTTTAGTCCATCTGTGCTGCTATAAAGGAATACCTGAAACTGCCTAATTTATAAATAAAAGAAGTTTCTTTGGGCTTATGGTTCTGAAGCCTGTACAGGAAGTGTGGTGCCAACATCTACTTCTGGCGAGGGCCTCAGGAAGCTTACAATCGTGGCAGAAGGTGAAGGATGAGCAGGCATGTCACATGGTGAGGGAGGCAGAAGGAGAGGGGAGCTACCAGTCTCTTTTAAACTGCATGTGAACTCATAGGTTACAACCAGGGGCAGTACGAAGTATTCATGAGGAATCCACCCCCATGACCCAACACCTCCCATTAGACTCACCTCCAACATTGGAGGTCAACATTCAACATAAGATGTGAAGACAAAACATTCAAACCATGTCAAAGATTCCTTCAAAGACCCGAGTATTCACCCTCTCCCTGCTTGCTGTTCCTGGTTGCTGGCATCATGCTCACATTAGGAGTAAGGTGGCTTGCAGAAGTTTCATGTGTCACATCCCAACAACAGATTATTTAGAGGAAGAAAAAATGTTCCTTGTGGCTCTCCCCTACAAAGGAAGAAAATTCTCCCAGATACACTCCCAACAGGCCCTCTCATTTCTCAGTGGTCAGAATTAGGTCATAGGTTTATCCCTGGACCTATTATTGGCAAACATCAGGATGTGCAAGGAGGCTGGGGCCAGTCCTGGAAGGTCAATCAGTGGAGCAGCAGTGTCATCATCACCTGGGAGCTGATCAGAAATTCAGATTCTCAGACTCCAGCCAAGAACTATGGAATCAAAATTTCTGGGTGTGGCGTCCCACCCAAATCTGCAAGGCTATTAAGTGGGGATTCGGATGCTAATTTGAGAACCTGTTTGGATTGACCTCCTGGGATAAAAGGTTTGCTGTGGAGTTAGCTACAATGATGAATTCATCTGTCTTTACCACATGTCACTCTCCCTTAATACCAATCCACATGCAGCTTCCAGAACTTGCCATATTCCTCTGCCAACCTCACTTTACCCAAGTTGTGTCCCCTCCAATATGCAATATTTCTCCTTGACCATTGGACACATTTCTGTCCATCCTTTAAGATACAATGTATCAATGCTCCTGTGATGAGCCTCTCCTCTGTGCCCAACAGACCCCTTCCAACCTCGCCCTTTGGGCAGCCAGCATTACTTGCTAGATCTCTTTACAGATCTGTTTTTTCCTCTCCTAATTTGATCTTAAAGAACATATCCTTCTTACCTTTGTGGCCTGAGCACAGAAAAAAATGCTCCATACTTATTTGTGGAATGAAGAAGATGGCTTAAGTTCTTCCTTTGGGCCTTGGAAATGTTGGTGGGTAAATGTTTATCTTACGTCTTCCATATCTGATAAGGATTGTGGTGGGGAGACCACAGACTTGGGAATCAGACCAGCATGACTTTGAATCCGACTCTGTCTTAAAAGCTACGTAGCCTTGAATTAATTCAGCATATTTGAGCCTCAGTTTCCTTAGCTATAAAATGGGGCTGGTAATGTCTATCTTTATGACTGCTCTGTGGATAAATGAGAAAGTTGTAACAAAAGCCCTGGAGTGCAGAAAGCATTCAGCCAACAGTAGTTGATTGATTCCCTGCCTGCTCATGACTGAGGCTTGCCCCCTTCAGCCCTCTCCATCCAAGTGGTGATTTTGGTAATTGGATGCTGGAAAATATTATGTCATTTCTTGCATTTCTTAGCCCTCTCAGATGACTGTGGGCATCTACCTCTACTTTAAAAGGTGAGTAGTATCTGAAAGAAATTGCTCAATGATTCTCTCTCTCTCGTGTGTGTGTGTGTGTGTGTGTGTCAGAGAAAAGAGAGAGACGTAAGAACACATACACACACAGAAAGAGGAAGGAAGAGAAATAGAGTATGACAATCTTCCTTTTGCGAGTCTAAACAATAGGGTCGAATGTTGTCAATTGTACACTGTTGTTGTGCTTTGCCAGGAAACACGTATGGTTTCTCCCTTGAGGGCGTCGGACTGGAGGCTTCTCTGCCTGCAAGGTCATTGCCTCTTGTAAGTGGGCAGTTGTGCACCATGCTTGAGAACTCATGATTCCAGAGGAGAGTTGGTAGCTGGCTTGGCACAGACCTGGAACTAATTGATCACTCATAGCCATTGAAAGGCTTGGTGAAGAATCACTCATCAGGAATCCCAGCTTCCAAAGTGTCCTCTCCTGGGAGTTCTGTACAAAAAGAGGTGTGGTGTGGGATGGTGGCAAGAGCCCCAGTTAAGGAGTCTGGAGACTCTTGAGCCTAGAGGTCCCCTCTGGTCACTCACTGTCCGTTTCTCAGCCCTCTGGGCTTCTGGCCCTTTGTAAGTACAAATGGGAACAGCCACGTGGCCATGGCCAACCCCATAAGGTAGTTATGATGGATAAAATGCACATATTTGGTGAAAACATTTTGAAATGCATATGCACCTGGAAAACAATAATAAAATGGTAACGATAGCAACAACAACGATCCTATTACTAGTTATGCCTGGGGCTAACATTTGGCTGAGTGTTATGACAAACTTTTAGTCAGTCAGCGTCTGAACTTTACTGCTTCCTACACCTTTTGAATTCCCCCTCTTTGCCTTCGACCTCAGAGATTTACGTGTTCGTGGACATGCGCTCCCGGTCCGGCACTGTTTATCTTCACCTACCCCCGTCTCAGTGTTTCCCTGAAATCATCCAGAAGATTTCCTTTCTCCTGATACTCAGGTGCTGGACTAAAAGGAGCTAGCTGGGAGAAAAGGGAAAGGCGCGGGATGACATTTTTAGAGGCAGGATGGTTTTCAAGGGAGAGTATTTTCTCCATTTGCAGGTGAAGTAAAGCAAGTGAAAGGGTAAGAGGGGAAATGACTGAGGAGCGGGGAGGGGACCAGTCACTTTTGTCTCTGAGTTAGGAATATCTTCCTGACTTTTTCCTTTCTGCAGACATCTGTGCACCAGCAGAAAATGATCTGTTAAAAAAACCATAAAAATTGCTTTTAGCTCCTAGTCAGAGCTATGCAATGTGCATCCTCAGTTGCTTGTGGGAAACTGGAGAGGCTTTCTGGAAATGAGCGTGGGGCTACTCAGTCTTAGGAAACTGGGGCCTTGGTACAGAAAGTTCTTAGACTGCAGTGGAAAATTGATACATTCATTAATTCATTACACAGACCTTTACTGAGTTTCTATCTGAGCTTGACATGTTCTGAACTTGAATTTTTCTCATATGCCCTGGCACAGGGGCTGGCTCACCATGCAGGGACTGCAATGTTTTAAGCGCTCAGTAAATACTTCTTAGAAGATCAGATAGAAAAGGATAAAGGTGGGTAGGTGCCCCTCACCTCAGCTGGCTTCAGAGGTTCCCAGTTCAATGGCACTTCCTTGTATTCCTTTACAAAGTTATTTCATGCTCCCTTCAGCCCATTTTCCCTCAACAGGAGCCTAAAGGAAAAGTATACTTTGAGATGGATTCAAAGCCACCTTCATAGTGCAGTGTGAATAAATGTCTGGATGTGGTTCACGTTTGTTCCTCCTACAATGGTTTGTAGAGTTACAGTAAGAAATATGTTCTGTGAACTCTAGGAAGCAGCCACTCAGTAATAAGAGTGTAGATGCAGAATGGAAACACATGGATTCTAGACCTATCTAGACGTGAGTTGTGAGGTTACCGCCAAGTATCTCTTTTCTTACCTATAAATTGGGTGTGGTAGGCAGTAGAATTCTCCCCCAAAGTTGTCCATATCATGATTGCCAGAACCTGTGAATATATGATCTTACATGGCAAAAGGGACTCTCTGCAGATGTGATAAAGTTAAGGATCCTGAGATGGGAGGATTATCTCAGGTGACTGGAGTGGGCTCAATGTACAGTTGCCCTCTGTATCTGCAGATTCTGCACCTGCCCAATATCTGGGAAAAATATAACAATAAAAAATAATACAAATAAAAATACTACAGTATAACAACAATTTATATAATGTTTAATTGTATTGGGTATTGTAAAGAACCTAGGGATAATTTAAAGTACATGGGAGGATGTGTATAGATTATATGCAAATGCTATACCATTTTATTTAAGGGACATGAGCATCTGTGGATTTTAGTATCTGAGGGGGTCCTAAGACCAATCCCCATGGATCTCAAGGAGTAACTAATCACAGGGTCTTTATAAGGAGGCAGGAAAGTCTGGGTTAGAGAAGGAGATGTAATCACAGAAACAAAGATCAGAGAGAGAGAGCGAGAGAGAGAGAGAGAGAGAGAGAGAGAGAGAGAGATCTGAAGATGCTACACTGCTGGCCTTGGAGAAGGAGGCAGAGGTCTTCAGCTAAGGAATAAAGGCAGCTTCTAGGAGCTGGAAAAAGCAGGAGCACATTCTTCCTTGGAGCCTCCAGCAGGAACACAGCCCTGCTGACATTTTGATTTTAGCCCACTGAGACACATTCTGAACTTTTGACTTCCAGAACTGAAGAATAATAATGTGTTTTATTTCAAGCCACCAAGTTTTTGGTAATTTGTCACAGCAGCATAGAAAGTCAATGCATTGGTATTGTGATATCTCTCAGGTTTTTGTTAGTTGCAAGTAACCCAGGCGGCAGTGCCCCATGGGAGAGATTTATGAGCAGTAAACTGATACTGCACTAATACCAGCTACCATTATTTGGATGCCAAAGGGTTTGAGTTCTAATGGGGGAATACCAGATATCAGCAACAGGCAATGTATATTTTAAGGGGCAGCACCTCTAATTTTGAGGTGACCAGTGTAAATGATCCTGTCAGTGCCTCATCGTATCCCTTAAGCCATGCACTCCTGCCAACGTCTAGCACTAGGACCTCATCTTCAGGCCTGAGAGATATTTGTTTCAGGAACCATAAGAAGCTCCTCTGCCTAAAAGGCCAAAAAATGCCAGGGCGTCAGTGCTCCCGAGGAGCAGCGTCAGTCTTGCCTGTAAATACCCCAGCTCCCTTGCCCCTCAGGTGGAATTCTTCCGAGCATGTAATTCATACCATTTCCCTGACGTTCCTGTAAGGATTAAGGCCCTGTGCCATGCCCATCCCAAGAGCTACTAGAGTCACCTACTTTGTTAATAATGCACCATGTATTGGCTGCCTCATCTTCCTCCCAAATCACTTCCTTACTCCAATGCATTTTTTCTGCACTTTCTAAAGAAACTAGTTGCCCTCAGATCCTTTTTTCAGGGCCTACCTCTGGGAAAATCCAAATGAAGACACCTTAAAATCTCACTGCCTAGGCTGTTACTAATGCTGGCCCAGTATCCTGCCCCATACCCGTGGTGTCTTGATTTTGTTTCAAGGCCTAACTTGAGTGACAGGCAACATGGCATGGAAGAAAGACCATAGAGGGGAAGGGAGCTGGTTCAGGGGCCGTGCCTCTGTGCCTCATTCCCATCTGACTGGGACGTCACGGGTTTCTTGGGTAGCCTCTTTGGACCATAGTATTCACATGTGGCACTCTCCTCCAAAGGGCTGACCTAGGATTGGCGAGTTCTGAGCAATAGAGGAGAAGTGTCCTGTGACCTTTTGTAGGCTAAGACAAGTCCTTCTGCTCTCAGGTGGCTACTCTGGGGCAACCCACTGCAGCGACTAGGATCTTGGTATGGCCATGGGACAATGTGTGCTGAGAAGAGACTCCAGAGGGTGAATGCCAGCGTGAAGGTGGTCAGAGTCTGGGGAGAAATCCAGCTTCCCCCTGGCCCCACCGCTGTGCTTCTTCTACCTTTGTTATAGTGGACAGATGCAGCTGCAAGGCATGCTGGGACCTTGGCCCAGCCCCAGTTAGGGTGTAGGAGGAAGCAAGCCAGTCACTGGAGCCAACAGGGCAAAGGAAGCAGGGCAGAAAATGCTTCACTGAGGGCTGGAAGGGGGAAGGAATCAGAGAAATGTCCACACAGATGTGCAGGAGGCAGGAGAAGCACAAATTCAACAAGCGAGCAAACAAATCAATCTGTAATTACAAATCACGAGACAGTCTATGAACAAGAATGGGGAGTGTCACGGAGGAAATTAAGTTTGAGCTACAGCACGAAAGATAAGGAGAGCCATCCATGCAGAAGCTAGGGGCAGAGTGTCAGAGCAGAAGGAGCAAGCCAGATGGCCCTGTGGAGAAGTGAGGACATGGCCATCTTTTTCACCCTGTTCTGAAAGCTGCTCAGTGAAGCCAAGAAAGCAGAGGAAGCCCACAAGTTACCTCTCTCTTCTGTAAGTGATCATCCCAATCCCAGACGTTTTCTGCAACACACAACAGGAAGGAAGGAAGGAAGGGAGGGAGGGAGGAAGGAAGGAAATTAAACTTTGCTGGATGTGTACTTTGTGTCTGCTGCTTAGAGATGCATTCTTTTCTTCAATGTATATTCACCATGACTTCGGACCTGGGTAGGAATTTGACAGTTCATTAAAAGGCAAACTAAGCCAAGGTGGTAGGCGCGGCAAAGCTGATAGGCATTGGAACCAAAATTCATCTTAGGTTCCATGTGATTGTAAAGGCTGTGTTCTCACTTTCCCTTGTACTTCCTCTACAAAGTGAAATGGGGACAAATGCAGTTATGAAGGTTTGGCACCTCCTGTCTGATAATACTGTGAGGTTCATTAGCAGCTTCTCCATCACTGGCTTTGTCACACTTCCTCTCTGTCTCTTCACAAGGGTCCCAGGTTTCTCACCCACAGCCTGTTCTTCTGTTACTATCTTCTCTCACCTCGGAGAGCTATTTCCCCTGTGATCCTCGGGAGTCGGAAATGGGTTGCAGGGGATGAAGATGTGTAATGGAATGCCACAGAGGTAATAATAATGATCCCTTCCTGAGAGCCCACTCTGAGCCCCTTCAAGTGTTTCTTCTCATAGAATCCTCAAAGGATCTGTTCAGGAAGTCATGAATCCCATGCATTAGCTTTATCTCCTGTGCATGCAAGTAGTAGAAATAAGGCCAGCCTAATTCAAGCCCTAGAAAATGTGTGTGGGGGTTGTTATTAAGATAGAAGAATGTCTCGGCTGGGCGTGGTGGTGGCTCATGCCAGTAATCCAAGCACTTTGGGAGGCCAAGGTGGGTGAATCACCTGAAGTCAAGAGTTAGAGACCAGTCTGGCCAACATGGTGAAACTTCATCTCTACTAAAAATGCAAAAATTAGTGGGGCATGGTGGTGTGTGTCTATAGTCTGAGACTCACTCGGGAGGCTGAGGCAGGAGAATTGCTTGAACCCAGGATGTGGAGTAAGCTGAGATCGTGCCACTGGTCTCTAGCCTAGGAGACAGAGTGAGACTCTATTTCGAAATAAATAAATAAATAAATAAATAAACAAACAAACAAACAAATAAAAAAAAGAGTGTCATGACATGCAACCCAAGATCAAGAATCAGTACATTTCTGGGAGGTGCTTGAACCACAGCCTGCAAAGCTGGGTGGCCTTCCTCCCTGCTGCCCCTATCTCTGCTCCTCTCTGAACATCTTTCTTTCTGTTTCTTTCTCTCTCAGTGTCTCTCTGTCCAGATAAGCTTGCCCCAAATCTCACTAAAGAAACGTGGTAGCAACGTGTCTGTCCTGGGTTTACATGTCATGAATTCAAACACTCAAATGACCTTTCTCTTTGTTCTAATTCAAAATATTCAGGAAAGGGTCCAATCATCTGCAGCTGGGGAGAAAAGGCATTGCAACAAAAACCAGGACTGCTGTAAACTCCTCACAGTGGGAGAGTGGCAGGATGGGAGAGGCATACAGTAATTCTTACAGAGTAAGGGCCAGGGAGAAATGGCAACAGGTGGCCATTACACCCCAATACGAAGGAGAGGAAATGAAGCTTCGGACTGGTCAAGTTGATAATGTCATACAGCTTGTCTGTAAGCACACTAACTGGTTCCCCAGCATGTTTTTTTTGTGTGTGTACTGTCCTAGTATTTTTCACTGTGTGGGATACATGCCAAAGACAGCATTTATGATGATTTTAGGTGCTACACTAATAGATATGTAAACTTTCATGTATATTAGTGATATCATTTGGCTGTGTCCCTACCCAAATCTTCTCTTGCATTGTAATCCCCATAATCCCCACGCACTGTGCGTGGGAGGGACGTGGTGGAAAGTGATTGGATCATGGGGGCGGTTTCCCCCATGTTGTTCTCGTGATAGTTAGTAGGTTCTCATGAGATCTGATGGTTTTGTAAGCATCTGGCATTTCCCCTGCTGGCACTCGCTGTCTCTTCTGCCACCTTGTGAAGAAGGTGCTTACTTTTGCTTTGCCTTCCACTATGACTGTAAGTTTCCTGATGTCTCCCCAGCCATGCAGAACTGTGAGTCAATGAAACTTCTTTTCTTTATAAATTACCCAGTCTCAGGTATTTCTTTATGGCAGTGTGAGAATGGACTAATACAATTAGAAAAATGATAACCGCCACATAAAATCCATAATGTAGAACTTTTTATTAAAAAAATTGAAGTGGTGTTGGTGAAAGAACAGACAAATAGAGCAGTGGAACAGAATAGAGAGCCCAGAAGTGGATCCACATAAATAAAGTCAACTGATCTTTGACAAAGGAACAAAGGCAATACAATGGAGAAAAGATAGTCTTTTAAACAAACAGTGCTAGAGAAACTGGACGTCTATTTTACATGTAAAACATAATTATGGGCATAGACCTTACACGCTTCAGAAAAATTAACTCAAGATGGATAATAGACCTAAATGTAAAAAGTGAAACTATGAAACTCCTGGAAGATAACATTGCAGAAAATCTAGATGACCTTGGGTTTGGTGATAACTTTTTAGATGCAACACCAAAGGTATGACCCATTAAAAGAAGTGATAAACTGGACTTCATTAAAATTAAAAATGTCTGCTCTGTGAAACACACTGTCAAGATAATAAAAAGATAAGTCACAGACTATGAGAAAACATCTGCAAAGCGAATAGCAGATAAAGAATTATTATCCAAAATATACAAAGAACTCTTAAAATTCAACCATAAGGGCTGGGCACAGTGGCTCACACCTGCAATCCCACCACTGTGGGAGGCTGAGGTGGGCAGATCACGAGGTCAGGAGATCGAGTCCATCCTGGTTAACATGGTGAAACCCCATCTATACTAAAAATACAAAAAATTAGCCGGGCGCAGTGACAGGCTGAGGCAGGAGAATGGTGTGAACCCGGGAAGCGGAGCTTGCGGTGAACTGAGATCTCGCCACTGCACTCCAGCCTGGGCGACAGAGCGAGACTCTGTCTCAACAACAACAACAAAAATCAACCATAAGAACACAAAACAAATCCAATGAAAAAAGGGGCCAAAACCTTTATGGACACCTTACCAAAGATTTTTTCTTTTCTTTTTTATTTTATTTTATTTTATTTTTTTGAGACAGAGTCAGTCTCACTTTGTCGCCCAGGCTGGAGTGCAGTGGCGCGATCTCGTCTCACTGCAAGCTCGGCCTCCTGGGTTCACGCCTTTCTTCTGCCTCAGCCTCCTGAGTGGCTGGGACTACAGGCGCCCGCCACCACGCCCGGCTAATTTTTGTATTTTTAGTGGAGACAGGGTTTCACCGTGTTAATCAGGATGATCTCAATCTCCTGACCTTGTGATCCATCCACCTCGGCCTCCCAAAGTGCTGGGATTACAGGCGTGAGCCACCGCGCCCAGCCTAGATTTTTTATTTTCAAATAAGCATGTTAAAAGATGCCTATGTGTCATCGGGGAAATGCAAATTAAAACAACAGTGAGATTCCGCTACACACCTATTAGGCTGGGAAACATCCAGAACACTGACAACACTAAGTTCTGGGGAGGATGTGGAGTGACCGGAATCTCTCATTTGTTGCTGGTGGGATGTAGAATAGTATAGCCGTTTTTAAAGGCAGATTGGTGATTTCTTATAAAACTAAACATACTCTTACCATATATATGGTTTAGCAATTGTACTTTTTGGTATTTATCCAAAGAAGCTGAAAACATGTCCACACAAAACCTGAACATGGATGTTTATAGCAACTTTATTCGTAATTGCCAAAACTTGAAAGAAATTGAAATGTCCTTTGGTAGGTAAATGGGTAAACCACGGTACATGTAATACATCTAGAAAATGGAATATTATTCAGTGTTAAAAAGAAATGAGCTATCAAGCCATGAAAAGACATGGAGGAATCTTAAATACACACTATTGAGTGAAAGAGGCCAATATGAAAAGGCTACCTCCTAAATGATCCCAGCCACATACATTCTGGAAAAGGTAAAACTACAGAGACAGCAAAAGATCAGAGGTTGTCAGGGCTGAGGGGGAAGAGGGGATGAATGGGTGGAGCACAGGGGATTTTCAGGGCAGTGGATTTCTATAATGGCAGAGTGAATGTATGGCATCACACATTTGTTCCAGCCCATAGAATGCCCACCACCACCAAGAATGAATCGTACTGTAAATTATGGTTTCTAGGTTATAATGTTATGCCAATGAAGATTCACCAATTGTAACAAATGTACCACTTTGGTGGGAAATGCAGATAATGGAGGAGGCTATGCATGTATTGGGGCAGGGAGTTTATAGGAAATCTCTGTACCTTCTACTCAGTTTTACTGTGAACCTGAAGCCTGCCTAAATAACAAAGTCTATTTTAAAAAATGTAAATAGAAAGCAAGCCAATTAAAAATATATTAAGTAAATCATAGTATAAATGGTGTAGTATATAGGTATGAGAAAAATTGAGATGGTTGTTTGCAAAGGACTAAAGTTTGGTAGATATCAGCAGAGAAATTATCATTTTGCCACTGGGTCTTTTTTCCTCCAAGGCCCAAAGATCCCACTGTACTATTTATTCTTTGGTTCACTGATCTCATCTTCCTTCTCTCCTCAAAACAATGACAACAGCAACAACAAACAAACAAATCACCAAAACCAAAACCAAATCCCCAAAAACAGAGTGTAGGCCCTCATTTCTACTTGGGTTTCCAAAGCAAAGCAACAGATGTCCATTGGGCATCTACCTTCTATTCGTGTGTCATGCACAGCACACCCTGACAGGTTGAATCTTTTGAATCTTTATGCAGGCTGTATTCTGTATTCTTTGTGGGAAGGGTTTGGCTTGGGGCACCAGCTGGGGTGCAAATACATACCCTAATTTATGCAAACAAATTTATCACGAGATTCCTCAAACTTCTGAGAAAGGACATAGCTCTCTCTAGAGTTATTTGTGGGGTTTCTGGAGTTAGTTGTGGGGCTTGCTGGGCTGATGAGCTCCAAGTAGAAGCAGAGCTGGAAGACGAATCTCTAATAGCTTCCGTCACTGCTAGAGGGTGCTGCCAATGGAAATGCCCATCCATTGTTATGCCTGCCTGTCTGGTAGAGATCTCTGTGAGAGTCACTGGGGTATACCAGAGGCTAATATTTGCAAGCCTGGCAGTGATGACTGGATCTGGAGTGGCTTCCAGGTTTAACTGAACTCTGTTCCCAAACATCTCCCATTTACCCCTTTCTGTGCTTTGCCTAGGACACTAGCCTAGTCCATTCTCCTCTCATTGTTGGAGTAACTGCCTTTTTTGGGGTCCTTGGTATCCTTACCTGTCAGGAGACGCTGTCTGGGACTATCCCATATCAACACAACAGGTTTCTTTAACTTTTCATTTCTAAATGGGATGGGACTTTGGGGTGTTTTCCTTTAGAAAGCCTGGCTATTTTCTGTAAAATGATGTCCAGAGCTCTGCCAACTCCAAAATGTTTAAAGGGGGCCCTGATTCAACTTGATGATAATCCATCCACTGAAACTCAGCTTGAACATTGATCAGTTTGCCGAAAGACCATTTTTGTAAATTATCAAATCTTCTGAGTAACCAAAGAAGCACTGATTTTAGTGATTTGTCAGTCTGTGGCCGTCTGTGGCATGGGGGCAGGGGTTGGTTCAATAGCTAGTTCTTTGAGAACCTTGGTTGATTGGTTTTCATTTTGTCTCGGGGCAGAGTTTCAAGAAATATTTAATTAGTTCAAAGTTTAGAATTAGGGATAGTTCAGTCTTCCTATCAACTGCCCATCCTTCTATGGGCATTCAGTAGGCACACCATTTCAACGTTCATATTTAGCTCCTAAATAAATCTTTAACAATTTAATATGTTATAAATAAAAGAAAATCCTAAACTGGATTGAGATTCATTAAACTCAAACCACAGAATGAAAACTATGGGCTCCACAGTTTTCTAACCTAGATACCTAGATATAATCCTGTATTTCAGAATGTATTCATAGAGATAAAGCTGGATGGAAATTGACCCAAATGTCAATGAGGTTTTTTTTTTGTCTTTAATGAAAAAATCTCTTCAGTAAGTTTCTTTCATTTTGTAAAGGTAACACAAGTGTGCACTTTGGCCATGTAAAAAAAAAATGGAATAGGGTTGCTTGTTTTCATAATAAAGTACACCCTTCTCAACACTTTAGAAATGCTCATCCCTGGGGAGGCGTGAATTCATTTGCTGAGCATGTCAGAAGCCATGGTTGACAATGTAAGGCAAATAAGCCAACATTTTCCCTTTGTGGCCAGCAGCAGGTATTACTAATTGCAGTTCTTTCCTGACAATCACAGAGTACCTTAAAATCTTTCTTAAGGCTTTGTTCCCGGTAGAAAAGACCAAATAGTGAGCTTTGGGATAGGGTAAAATCTAGAATTTGTCACTCTAGTGCCGATTCTGCTGGATTATCATCTTTCACTGAGCTCGTTCTACTTGCTGACGTTCTTCTCCGCTGTTCCATATTCCATATTTTACTCTGCTGCAATGGTTGCTTTCTTGCATAAGAATATGTACATCTATTGTAGAGAATTATCCATCATCCTGCCAGCCTTGGCTCATCCTTCTGAATTTATGTACAGAGAGTTGACAGCTCCATCTCCCCTTCTTTTTAACTTGCTTCTGAAGAAACAGAGCCCAGGGTGGAAGCAGAAAGCTTGCCTCCATTTGTTTTATGGCACACATTACATTACCACTGTGTCTTAGCAACACCCAACACAGTACATCTTGGGACACTGCTAAGCCGTTTCCTTGGCCACAGCCTACACCGCGGATTCCACTGTGCTCCAGGATCTGGACCTGTGGTCTTTCCATTTATGGAGAGGCTAAGGCTGCAGAATTACCTGAATCTATGTCCAAAGAGCCCCCCTGGGGCTAAATAATTTATGTAGACGGAAGTTTATTTGCCTGATCCTGCAGAACTGCCCACATGATTTGAGCAATATTTTCTTCTGAAAAGCCATGAAAGTCTCCAAAGTTATATTCAAGAGTATTTCTAAAATCCTAATGCTTCATACATATCTATGGATTGTTTTGGACTTTCTTGCAACATATCTTAATTCTACACGTATATTATCTTCATGCTTCAACATACATGGGGGTTGGGGAGTTATTTAGGGTAAGAACAGTTTTTTTTTTTCACTTCCACATCTTAAGGGTAAGCCACATCATCTATTAATTAGTAGGCAACAAAATATACAGGAGAGAAAAGGACAAAGTATACAGGACAGGCATAAGCATAAAATAAGGGATTTGGGGAGTCAAATCCCAGTATTGACACCTACTGATTGTGTAGCTGTGTGTGAGTTACTAAGGTCTTTTCTAATAACTTGAATAGGTCACATGGCCTTACAAAAATTAAGTAAAACATTTTTATAATGAAAATAGCAGCCTCTTCTGATCTCCCCTTCTCTGTCCTGCTTCTTATGAGCAATCACTTTTAACTCTTTGAACTATTTCTTCTGGTGGTTATCTCCATTTCTTTAAATAATGGGCTTAAATTACTCTTTTTGCTTTACACATTTAGATAATATCTATTGACACATTGCCATACTGTATTAGGACTTAACTCCTTCAATAAATATCCCTTTAAATATCCCCACATTCTCTCAACAAATTCACATCATGATGTTTATTTAACTTTTGTTTTTATCAGGGTTTTCCGTATTTTGAAATTTGCTCTAGAACCAGGTGGTATGCTATGATTTTATTTCCTTCCTTCTGCAGTCTTTGTGTCATTTCACTTTTTCTAAAATTTCTGATTATTATTCTTTTTTTCTTATTGCAATATCTTCTTTATAATTTTCCTCCATATTTTCCCCTCAGAGCTCTAGCCAATCAGATAGTCTGCGGAGCATTTTTTATTAAAGTCCCTTTCCAGGTTGAACCAGTTTCCATTCTGGGATGCATGGCCATCATCCTGGAAATCCCTTGTACCTGCACCTAGCTGGGACCTCTGTTTTCTGCCTTCTACTCCCTTCTTTCTTGGGCCATTGCTCTATTTTGCTAGAGCACGTCCTTCTTTGCTGCCAAAGAAGCAAAAGGTAGGCAAACGTAGGGAAATTTTCAGAACCTTGCATGTCTGAACATGATGTTATTTTCTAATTGAGCTAGGTATAGGCTAGAAATGATTTTTCTTCAGTATTTAAAATATGCTCCCTGGTCTAGCTTTCAGTGTGCATGGCAAGACATCCACCACCATTTGGGTTATCATTCCTCACAGAAGACCATTATAGGTTAAGTTGCAGCCTCCAAAAGATATGTTGAAGTCTCTACCATTAGTTCTTCAGAATGCGACCTTGTTTGGGAATGGAAGCATTGTAGATGTAATTAATTAAGATAAGGTCATAGTGAAATAGGGTGAGCCTTTAATCCAATATAACTGGAGTCCTTACAAAAAGAGGGAAATCTGGACACAGACACGTGAAGATGGAGGCTGTGATTAGAGTTGTACTGCTGCAAGCCAGGGAATGCCTGGAGCCAAGAAACTGAAAGAGGTAAAAAAGGATCTTTCCTGAGAGGCTTTGGAGGGAGCAGAGCTCTGCCCACACCTTGATCTTGGACTTCTAACTTCCAGAACTGTGAGAGAATAAATTTCTGTTGTTTTAACTCACCCAGTTTGGGGTACTTTGTATGGCAGCCCTAGGCAACTAAACAAATACAGGAACTTCCTCCTCACCACCCCCCCCCCCACCCCAGTTTTCTGGAAGCTCTTATTATCTTAGAAAGGTATTATTGCAATTGAAGAATTGCTATAGAAAGTTTCAAAAGTCAAATAGTCTTTAAGTTCTGTAGAACTCTCTAGAAGCACAACTTGAGAAAGGGATTTTTATGGGGGTGATTTACTGAAAAAGTGACCTCCAGAAAAACCCTCCAGGAAGTGAGGGAAGGAGAGAGGCAGCTGGTTTCAGCTGAAGTCCAGCTTCAGCCTGATCCCATGGAGAGATCAGAAGTGCCCAGAGAGCTGTCCTTCCTGGAGGCAAGTATCTCTGCATCCTACTCCGTGGCTGGTACCTGCCCATGTGTGTGTGGCTGGGGTGGGGGTGGGGAGAATGAACTCCCAGGTATTATCAGGTGCAAAAATTCTTGCCATCGAAAGTCAATTCTCTCTAGACAGAGGCAGTTGTGAGCTGTTAGCCATTGAGGAATAGGTATGCTGACCAGTAACAGGGATCTAGGCAGAGTACCACCAGCCTTTATTATAGTCCCCTTTTCCTCTGCCTGGTATATTGGCTTTCACAAAATATTTACTTCATCCACACACAGCTTTTCCAGGATTCTGATGGGTCATAATTTCTGGGGAAATTTAGATGAGGAGGGTCAGTGGGATGAATGACAGTCCCCCCTGTTACAACTGGATCCATATCTATTAGTCATCACCTCTCTCCTCCCCTCATTCCAGATTCCCTCTCACTCAGATAGCACTTCTGCTAGGCTAAGTGGCTTCCTGGGTGGGGTGATCCAGATCTTCATCCCTGAAGGGGGACTGAATCCCTGGTCATCATCATAACTTATCAGGCCATGGTTTTTATATTGCTTATTTACAGTTAAAACTGGACATGGGAGAGGCAAGAGTTGCCAAGCAGATCACCTGTGTGCCATCTGTATTCCTTCTGGCACCATCTTGTGGGAGCAGGACTACCTCCTCCTCATGCTGGTCAGGACTAATGACCCCTACTAGTGTGGTAAAGCCATGGTGGTCTACTGGTCTACTATTATAAGGTGCTCAAGCTGACTGGGCCACAGCCACAGCTTTAAATTTAGGGGTATCTTACCCTGTTCTCAGCTAGATGCATCCCCTCCTCTCCTTCCTCCATTTTGGGAGCCAAGATCTCTCATCTCATAGAACTCAAAGT
This sequence comes from Theropithecus gelada, assembly GCF_003255815.1. NCBI lineage: Eukaryota > Metazoa > Chordata > Mammalia > Primates > Cercopithecidae > Theropithecus > Theropithecus gelada. Next base: position 137,367,046 of record NC_037676.1, read on the forward strand.
TGCAAGGATCAGAAGTCCAAATTCCTCAAGTGGGTTACTGAGAGCGATACTGGATGGGCCACTCCTACTTCTTCCACTTGGTCCCATATTTGGATTCCCACACCCATATATTTTAACTACTTTTGGGCGCATGCCCATGCAATGGCCACTGGTTTAAGTGATCATCCCATCTCTACAGGATGTCATCTCCAAGCTGGTGCCTTAGCTGTTCCTTCAAGAGGCCATTCTTTTGGCCATTCAGACCTGGAGCTTCTGGATGGTATGGCATATGGCATATAATAGGTCCAGTGGCTTCCACGTCATGCTAGCACTATACTTCCTCTGCTACACAGTGTGTCCCTTGGTCTGAGGCAATGTTATGCAGGGAATCCCAGGTCAGAAGATCAGACACCCTATGAGTCCTCAGATAGTGGTGCTAAGGCCATGTGGTGGGAACAGCAGACCCATAATCAACACCTGAGTCCATCCCAGGCAGGGTATATTGCCATCCTTTCCAGACTAGAGGGGACTGTGATGCAAACAACCATCCAAAGTCTTGTTGGTACCATATCAGGGACTCAGCATCAGTCTATGTTGTTTGAAGTCAGACTTTCAGTGTGTCGGTAGCTGGATAATGCTTGGGGAGAGGAAGCCCATGCATGCCCCCTCCTTTCCACCATGGCTGCTCTGTTTATGCACATGTTTGTTGTGTAGAACTAGGGTAGCCAATGACAGAGGCCAGGGATATGTCCTGGTTAAGTCATCCTGTCCCACGTTGTGTAATGCTTCTTCTGTGAGGGTGTTCTCTGACAGGCTTTGTGACATGCTCTGCAAAGATTCTCTCGCCTAGATCCACCTACGTGCCTTGTTCCTACACCTCCTTGTCCCCAGTCTTCTAATTTTGATCCTTTCAGGTCATTGACAAACCAGCCAAACCATTTAGCCCTGCTTTATGTCTATCCTTCCTCTGGTTACTTTTATGTCCATGTAAGTGAATGAACAGGTACTGCAGCTTCTTTGGTGTACAATACCTAGCTTTGCTCGGTAGGCAGAACATAGCCACTAAAGCCAAGCTGAGATTTGATCTCTATTCTTTGGCCGGTGGCCAGGAAGAAAGGTAGGACTAGGTCTTGGCTGAGACTTCAGTATAGTGGTCAATCAAGTGGGAACACTGTCTAAAAAGGGAGGGAAGGTAGGCCACTTCTGCAGGCCCTATGGATTAAGGGAAATCTTATAGTTCAAGATTCAAAAGTGTGTCCACTAGCAAAACACTACCAGTGATTGCAGTCACTCTGCTAGCAGCTGGAAAGTAGTCCACCTCCATCCTTAGCTTCATAGAACCACAGTACCAATTGCTTGAGGATGGATTCCTTAGAAACCAAGCCTAAGACAGGGATTTGTGTGCAAGTGAGTCATCAAGGTAGCATACTCAGGAGAAATCCATTAGGAAGTGAAGGAAGCAGGATAGAGAAGGGGGAAAACAAAGCAAAGAGGTGGCCTCAGCTGAAGTATAAACATAGTCTTATCACATGGGGAGCCCTGAAGCATAACTGGCACCCCACAATTTTTCCATCTTGAAGAAAAGGTGATGATAGGCTTTTGAAAATTCCATATCAGGCTGTCATTACCTTGTGGCTATTCTCAGAGAGAAGGCATAGCTTCCTAGATATTTCCAGATAATGCTAATCCTGTTGGTTGAGTAAAATTTTCTGGAAAAGGGTGCAATTGTGAGCATTAGTGGCCACTGTTACAACCCTGGGGGTTAGGTACATCCCCTCAGGAAAGGGGACCTGGGCAAAGAACCAATGGAATTTGCTAAAGCACTACAAAGCTTATGACAAAACCCATTCACAGCTTCACAGGTCATCCCTTTGAACTCTTTTAGTCATTACTTCTAATAGGCAACTTTATAATTCTACATTTATGTTTATTTATTAGGCCAAATTTTAGGCATTTTCTACTGATTTCCTCTTGTGGTAAGGGAGGAATTATGCTTTTTCTCAACTTAGTTACTTTATCCTCTCAATAGAGTAATGTCACATTTTAAATTCAAACTTATGTTAAATGGTTTTATTATTATAATTATACACAGATTATATACAGATTTTTCACTGCTGAGACTAGTAGTATGCAGTAAATACAATTTTTTTCTTAAGTTTTTAGTTTTTCCTGGAGTTAACAACTGCCTATGTTTTTGTTATTTACTTAGTTTTACATATGAACAAGGGCCTGGAAAATAGCAAGCATTATTTATGTGTTTGCTCTTATCATTGGACTGTTTTCTCACACCCTATAACAACTCTGTTATACAGAATTAGCTTTTCACATGGTCAAACATGTCAAATACTTTATGCATTCTAAATTTTCTCCTACAAATTCTTGGTGCCTCCATCCTCCTGTTGCTATATGGGACTAACTGCTCTCTAAATATGCTCCTCAGTTGTGGTCCTAGATATTCATGAACCATGATCCTTGGTGTTCTCTTCACCCCACTCCTGCAGTGGTTTCTCTGTTCCTTGGTTTACCTCTCAGTTTTGTTGAAATACCTCCTTCAGTAGCTTCCTGAGAAGAAGTAAAGTAAGTAGAAATTGTATTTTTGAAACTTAGCATGTTAAAACAAATGTTTGCTGTATGCTCACACTTGATTTACAATCTGGATGGCTATAGATGTTTAAAGTGTCAATCATTTTCCCTTAGAATTTGGAAGTAATTGCACCATTTTCATAGCTCCCTATGTTCCAGTTGAAAAGCCCAACTGCCATTCATATTTTCATATATATATATATACACATATATATATATATACGTATTTGCCCTACAGAAGCATTTCAGATTTTCTTTTGTTCTGAATTTCACAGTGATATGTGTGCTTTGGTTTGAGGCTTTGAACTTTTAAAATTTCTTTTTTACTTATTACTCAGAGAAAACTTGTGTACCTCCATTCTAGGAAATATTCTTGCATATTTTTTTCTGTGAAAATGTCCTCCCCTTTATTTTCTCTGATCTCTTTGAAAATTGTTATTAGTAAGATGTTCAACCCACTGGATTGATCTTCTAATTTTCTCATCTTTCCTCTTCTATTGTTCGTTGTTTATCTTTTTATTCTACTTTCAGGGAAAATTTCTTGACTTTATTTTTATGCACTTATTTTGAATTTTTTTACAAAAATTGAGTCATCATATTTTTAATTTCCAAGAACTCTCACTTGCTATATAAATGTACTTTTTAATGAATGCATTTTTCTTGTTTTATGGATTATAACATCTCCCGTTATTTCTCTGAGGATATTAATTACATTTTCTTTGAAGTTTTTTTAATGCTTTCTGCATTAATTCTGTTGCCTCTGTATTCTTTGTTCTTTGTTCAGGTTTCTTCTCCAAGTAGGATAATTTCTCCAAATTTTTAGTACTTCTCAATTGTCTGTTCATACTAATGAGTAAAGATGCTAAAAACTGGAAGCAAGCTGTGAGTGCACTGGTGGGCTCCACTGCAGAGCAGTGTGAGGCCAGATGACGCTAAATCATTAGGGATTTGTAGGTCTTTTCCTGGTACAGGCTTATTGTTCTCTAGAAAGATACTTAAATCAAGATTCCCTTCCCCTATTTACATATCTAGACTTTTACCTGTGTACAGACTCAACACTCAACTTAGTACTCCAGGACAATACACCTATGATGCCTTGGGTCAGGATGGAGACCTGGGTGTCTAAATTGTTATTCAAACTTTTCAACCACACTTCTGTGTCTGGCTTTTCATTCCACCCATCTACTACTGCCTTCAGTGGTACGTGGTACTCTCAGTTTCCAGTGAGAGTTAGAAATGTTCTGTGTTCCTGGAGGGGTGAATTGGATGGCTTCCTCTTCTTATAGGCACTTGGGGTTGAAACATTCTCTCTGCTAAGTGCTTTGCTTTCCTCCTTCTGCCATCCATCTTCCTATAGAGTGTGTTAAGAAATACATAGCTTTTTTTTTTTTTTAGTTTTTCTTGTTATTTTTGGAAGGGGGAAGTACCAGAAATTTATTCACTCTGGCATCTTAAAATGAAAATGTTTCTCTATGAGTTTTTAAGAACTTTTCTTTATGGTGGTATTTTCAAATGTGACAATATGTTAGTAAATTATTAGACCATGTCACTATGTCTCTTTTCTTTCATATTTTTTAGCTCTTTATATTTTGAGCTACTGTGTTTGGGGAATCCCAAATTCCCAACTAGGGATCTTTGTGTGTGTGTGTGTGTGTGTGTGTGTGTGTGTGTGTGTGTGTGTGTATGTGTGTTTATGGAAATAACTTAATGTCTTTAGTTAAAAAGAACACCTTGGATGGATGTTCTGCCTGCAGTGGAGGTACGTGGTTAAGGAGGCAGGTTATACACTTGGCCAACTAGAGATGTAGCTAGGGAGGAACAGAAGCTATTTTAGGTTCAGTTTTTCAGCAAATTCCCCTGGTCCCAGTTCCCTATATTGGTGTTGCTCTTGGTCTTACTGAGTACTCCCAAGTCCTGGACTTCTCCAGAGTTTTTTGTTACAAGATATGACTGTTTCATGTTCACCTCACTATGCTAACACACAAAGCTGTGGCTCTGTCTACTTTGTGACATCAATTGCCATTCTCTGTATGTTTCTCAGAATGTGGATGAACTCCCTCAACTGCTAATGGATTTTCTACAGATACTATCTTCATTGTGAGTCTAAATACTTTTTACCTGTTTACAGTCATAATGATAGGGACAAGGGGCAGAGAAATTCTAGGCAGACAGGGGTAGTTCCCTGGAGAAGTCCCACTCTTAAGTTGAAAAGCTTGAGACTATGGCCCAGAGTGAGAACTCACATCCCTGTTTTCCTGCTCAAACATTGCCTTTTCCAAAACCACCCATGGCCCTTCCCTGCCCCCCATCCTGTGCCTATAAAAACCCCAGACTTAGTCAGCAGAAAGGAGAAACAGCTGGACGTCAGAGACTATAGCTGGACATTGGAGAGAAGCAGCTCGATTTCAGAGGGACAGCTTCACAATATAATTTCGGAGAAGAATCTGGCCAGAGTCGGCTGGACTTAGGGGAAGTTTACCTTCCTGCCACGTCCCCTTTTCAGCTCCCTTTCCCACTGACAGCCACTTTCATTGGCAATAAAATCCCCTGCATTTACCATTCTTGAATTCATTCATGTGACCTCATTTTTCCTGGTTGCTGGACAAGAGCTTGGAAGCCACAAGTGTAGATACAAAAGGTTGTCGCACTGACACTTTGCCTTCACCAGCAGAAGGTAATTGCCTCACGCAAAAAGGCAGAGGGCCCATTGAGCTGTTAAGGGGCCACTTAAGCTATCCATGGATGGCAGAGCTAAAAGAGCATTGTAATACTCCCTCTGCAGCTTCAGGGGTTGTGGGCACCCCTTCAGACACTGCTGTGGGGCCTGCATAAAGTTTTCCTACTGGTGCCCAAAAGTGTTCACCCCAGCTCCTGCACCCACTCAGCTGCACACTCCCTCCCACGAGAGGTAGAGTGCAGTGGGTCCAAGTGAGTGGAGTTTACTCCTGCTGGTGCCAGAGCAGCTGGCTGGTTCCAGCATTCATGCACTCCATTTCCTGCCTTGTTTCCTCACATGCTCTCTCCTGTGAGGAGCTGAAAACTGTGGGCTGGGTACATAAGGCACCCCTGTTGCAAATCCTGTGAAGGGGTCAGGGAAATATCCTGCTTCAGTAAGGACTAAGAGCATAAGGTCTGAAAATACACGCCTGGAAAATACCACTATGTTTTAGCTGTGTATCTTTAGATAAGGTATTGAGCATTTCTCTACCTCAGTTTTTTCATTTGTAAAATGGGAATAATAATAAGACTCTCCTTGTAGGATTTTGTGAGCATTAAATTAGGAAATGCAGGTAAATAAACTAAAATATGATATGTGGTAAGGTGACTCATAGTCATCTTTCAAAAATGTCATCGATTATTATTTTAGTGGAATTTTAGGATGGAAAGAAGACAAAGGCTTGTTTCAATCCTCTGTTGTTAACTGGAAGCTGCTTTACTTTCCTGAGATTTATATATTTTATGGAGTTGCTTGAGGATTCAGGGAGTTAACATATAGAAAATACACAGCACATGGCAGGCACAGAGTCATTGGTCGTTCTAGACACTTGATGGGTGATGGTTGAATGTCTGCTGAAGAAAAACTTCATACATGAAAGAAATCCCAAGCCTGGATATAGATAATCTGCATTTAGTCCTGATTGCCACTCACTTTCCTTCTGTGACTCATACAAGGCAAGGACCCTTTCTGATCCTGTTTCTTCATCTGAGAATAGGGATAATCATGGCAGATACCTAACAATGCTGTGGCAAAGATGCATATTGATAGTGACAGGAAGCAGCTAAATGCCTAGGCAGATAGGGGTGGGTACCCATTGAAACCCTATCTCCAAGCCGAAGACAGTTTAAAGCTTGAAAGCAAAACTACAAGTTATTAATAAATCCTTGGACCAGATTGAGAACTCATCTTCCTTTTTGGCATGCTTTCTTCTGATTGGTCCTCACTGTTCACCTAGTTTACATACACCTCACCTTTCCTAATTGGTTTTCTACACTGTTGTGGCCACCTTTGAGTGGTGTCTTCACTTTAACCTTTTGTGCATACTCACAAACCAATCAGCATGCAGACCCCAGACTCAGTTGGTAGAGGAGGAGATAGCCTGGCTTTGGGGAAAAGACAACCTGACTTTGGGAGAGATGATCTGCCCTTCCTGTCTCCTCTCCAGCTCCCCTCTCTGCTGAGAGCTGTTTTCGTTGCTCAGTAAAATTCTCCGCCATCACTACCCCTCAACCATCCGTGTAACCTCATTCTTCTTGGATGCTGGACAAGAGCTCAGGACCCACTGAGTGTGGATACTCAGAAAGGTTGTCACACTGGCCCTTTTCCCTCACAATCAGAGGACAGCTGCCCCATGTGATGAAGCAAGGGGCCAGCTGAGCTGGTAACACACCACCATTTGCAGATGGTGGAACTAAAGGAGCACTGTAACACCTGCTCTGGGGCTTTGGGATCTCAAGCACCTTCACCTGGGTGTCACCACGTTCCCCTTGAGGTGACATGCCTGGTCTGGCCACAGGCCCTGCACAGAACTTGTTCCTGTGCCAGAACCCAGAGTGGCCAGAGACTGTAAAGTACTTTATATATTATAAGGTATGTGTAGGTGTGCATGTATTACTAAAATGCCAGTGGTTTAGTCTGGGTCTTGTTGCTTGGGCATGGATAGCCAATCACTGAGACAATTAGTATTAGCAGGGAGCAGGGTTTTATTTGGGGGCTGCAGCTGAGGAGATGAGAGATCAGTCTCAAATCCATCTCCTTGACCAATTAAAATTGGGGGTTTATATAGCAGAGAAGAAATGTAACTACACGTGGGCAAACAGGAAGGAGGGAGTAAGGAAATCATGAGGGATGAGGGGTCTGACTTCTCATTGTCTGGATGTGGTGACCTGTTGAGTTTCAGTTCGTTGATACTATCTGGGTCCTGAGGGTTGGGTTCCTGAGAAAGGAACTCAGATAAGACAAATGGAAGTTTCAAGCTGTAAGACCGGGAGGGTCAATTTCTATGTTTACTTTAAAAGACTGTAAACATCTGTCCCAATGTTCTGGGAACAATTGGGTGGTTTCCTATGCCTGCTTGTGAGCCTGTTATGAGGACCAAAAGACAAAACAAGAAGGGGAAACATCTACCTGGTGTTGTCTCAGAGATTCCAGGAGGTTCCACCTGTTCTAAAAGATGTTGCACTTTCCAGATGTGGTGACCGAGGGCCTTGTGCCCAAGAATAGCTAATCAGCACCAGGGTCTCCAGACCAGAAGTTGGTGCTCTCCTGTTGGCTGTGGCTCTTAGTGAGTCCCATCACGGGGGGAAGTGCTGCCCTTCACTGATCACAGTGGAAGACAAGTCACTTCCTACCAAGTTGCATCTTTCACTGAAATATACTGAACACAGTTTTGATGAAAAGAAAAATACCAGAGGCCACCTATCTCTGATTCTTTGCATGGAGACACAGGATTACAAATCAATGCCTCTGAACCCAGAGAATTTCGAGTTTTTTAGGAGCAGGGAGGGGTGGGGGACTTTATCAGTGGCTTTTATTTTTGTAATTTTTCTCACTTGACACTAAGCAATGTTCGGAAATGACCAGCAAGAGAATAAGAGAATGAGCTGGAAATCCAATCTCATCACTCCAGCAGCTCCCACTGAGCTCCCTTGAAAAGGCTGCTTATATTAACTTCTGAGAGATCTGTCCCCAGCACCCGCATCAGCCCTCCCTCCTTTAGACAGACTCGTGCACTAACTTCCTCCATGGAGCCTGTTAACAGGGAAGCTAATTATTTTTCCTTGTGCAAAAGCCCACTTTTGACTTTGCAGCTGTGCTCAGCTTCCTAGGGGAAAACAGATTCAAATTTCAGCATTTCCGACTGTACAGCGAATGGCCTAAAAATACTCACAAATTGGTCTTTGCTTTCCTAACTAGGCTGGGCCCTAATCGAAAGGCAAACTCTTCTTAGAATTCCGAGGGACTATTACTTCCCATGGATGGCATCATCTATAAATAGCAGTGCCTTCCAGGTAGTGAGCTGCTGGCTGGCAAAGCCCTGGACTTGCATTATTCCAGGGAAGATTTAATGCTGCTGGAGGATTCTGGGAGGCAGAAGCTGGCCTGCAACTTCTGGGCTTGGAGAAAGTCCCACTGAGCCTTCCTGCAGCCCCTTCTCAACCCAGCCCGCCAATCTGGGCTTGTAAGACAAGTTTTGGCTTTTCAGGATCTCATAATAGAGACCACCACTGTCCAATAGGAACGTCAGTCATGGACATAATTTTAACTTTTCTAGCAGCCATACTGAAAAAAGTAAAAGAAATGGGGAAAACTAATTTTAATAATGTATATTATTTAACCCACACTATCTAAAATATTATCATTTCAACATGTAGTCATTATAAAAATAGGCAACACTTTCTGTTCCTTTTTTATATGAAGCCTTTGAAATCTGGTATATATTTTATGCATTTAACACATCTCTATTTGGACTCTAACTTCTCACCGAAATTACTTGATTTGTACTTAAATTTCGTAAAATTGACAGCAGAAAAAATACATTCACAACAACCCAGGTTGTTTCAAACGTTCTTGAAAGTTTTCCAATAACTGACTTGAGTCTTTGTTTTTAAATTTATATTTAAAATAATTAAAATAAAAAAATGTAGCTCCTCTGTTGCACCAGCCACATTTCAAGGGCTCAGTAGCCACATGTGGCCAGTGTTTGCTACACTGGACCATATAAGCCTAAGGAGGCCATAGGGTGAACCCACTTATGTGGAGTAGATCTCAGATCCACTACTCACTGGCTAGGTGGTTTTGGGCAAATTAACCTTTCTGTGTCTTCATTTTATCATCTTTAAAAGAGAGACAATGAAAATGCCCATCTCTGGGGTTTCTGTGTGCATTAGATACATTAAGAATGTCAAGTGTTTGTCATGTTGTGAGTACTCAAAAAGTGTTAGCTCTACTTCTGACAGTCAAGCACAGGAGATGAATGCAAACATCATTTTAACATATCATGTGTGCTGTGAGTTATAGTCAAGTATGGAGTGCTATGAAAATACAGAGGAGGGGTATCTAATTCTGCTTGGGGAGAGGAGGAGGCTTCTCAGAGGAGGTAGTATTTAGCTGGATCTTGAATGATTGCCAGGAGTTTGCCAAGCAGACCAGAAAGAGCTGGGACAGGGAAAAGGCAGGAAGACAGGGGAGCACTGGTTGTGCCCAGAGAGGGGAGGTGTGTTCAGTGTGTTTGGAAGGTGGGAGGTGAGAGTTAAGGGTGAGTGATGAGGCTGGGTGGGCCCTGCTTTCCAAGGACCTTAAAGGGCTCGCATATTTGTTAATTTATGAAGCTAGTGTTTTTGGAGTAGGGATGCAGGACCAGCAGCATCAGCCTCCTATGGGGACTGGTTAAAAGTGATTGGTTTGGGTCCACCCATGAGGATCCCTTGGGGTGGGGCCAGCAATCTGCATCATACTAAGCCCTCCAGCTGATTCTGATGCACACTTCGAGAGCCTCTGCTAGGACAATGGAAATGATGAAAGTTCCTGAGCTAGGAAGTGCCATCATCAGAGATGTGCTTTAGAAAGGGTGCGATAGTAGCCCCTGGACAGTTCTGAGCAGATGAGTGATTCTTACTGCAGAGTTCATTGATTATTTGTCCCTCCTCATCTGTGAACTCCACAAGGGATTTGTATGTACCTGCCTTGTTCACCACTTTTATCTCCTAGCTCAGGGCTGTGTACAAGAATACTCAATCAATATACGGGTTTTGTGTCTTTAAAATTGTTTTTTTTTTTTTTTTAAACTATGAAGCATATGAATGTGAGGAGTTGTGGCTCTCCTAGGCCTACAGGGATGCCTACAGCTGGAAGTGAGGGCATTGGAGCAGCCACCTGATCTGCAGCTGGGACTGCATGCTGAACCTCTGCCTGATTACGGAGGACTGGATCAAAAGGGAAGCTCCCAAGACCAGCAAAGAGGGGTGGAGCCTCACATTAGAAGAACGGACTTGTTTCCATCCCAGAGCCATGGCATAGTGGAGAGGGCACAAGCTTTGCAGTCCCAGTTACTGGGTTTAAATCTCAGCTGTGCTATTTACAAACTGCATGATCAAGGGCAAGTCACCTGGCCTCTTTGAGCCCCAGTTCCTCCTTGGTGGAAAGGGGCAGATGCTCATTTTATAAGGTGGCTGCGATGGGAACTCTCATAGAACCTAAATAAATAGCAGTTCTGGAGTTCTGTGGTGTATTGGATCCAGCCTGTGCACGACTTCTAATCCTCTCCGCCTCTGCTCTTATCCCAGCAGCCAATACTCTGCACAACTTCCCACCAGCTTCAATTCAAGCCGTTGCAACCTAATAAGATCTTGTCTTGGGCTCAGTGTCCTCTCTTTTGCTTCCGGTTCTAGGACTCCTCTGGGATGCCCAGGGTAACCTGCTAAAGCTCTCACATGAGCAGCCCAGAAGTGCAGGGGGTGTGACACCTCGTGGAGCCATCCATGATGAAGGGATATAGCGGCCAGTGGTGATCAAGCACCAGTTAGCCTCAGTTGTAGCCAGTTGATGATGCAGTTTATATCGGCTTTTTCTCCTAATGAGTTTCATGCCCTGTATTGGTTTCCCAGAACTGCTGCAACAAAATACCACAAGATTGATGGCTTAAAACAGCAGAAATTAATTCTCCCACAGTTCTGGAGGCCAGAAGTCTGAAGTCAAGGTATCTGCAGGGCCATACTCCCTCTGAAGGCTCTAGGAGAGAATTTTCTGTTTTATCTCCAAGCTTCTGTCGGCTCCTGGTCTTCTTTGATTTGTGGCAGCATAACCCCAACATCAGCTTCCATCTGCCCAGGTCTTCACACGTCTTCTCTGTCTCTGTGTGCCACAACTCTCTCTATTTTCTCTTATAAGGACACCAGTCATTGGATTTAGGGCTGGCGTAAATCCTTTATGATTTCACTTCATAAAGATTTATGACTTTTTATGAGATTCTTAACTAATTACATCTGCAAAGACCCTATTTCTAAAAGAGGTCAAATTCACAGGCACCGGGTGCAAGGACACACTTTTTGGAGGATGTAACTCAACCCACTACATCCTCCTTATCCCTCATTTTTTTTTTTCCATGATGGCATCCCCCATGTATTACATGCATTAAGTCTTTTGTTCAGGTTCTACGTCTGATGTATTCCCAGAGTTCAAACAATATTGTCTGCTATATTTCCCAGACTCCTTGCAAGTAAGACTGGCTCTGTTTCTTATAGCTAAACTCTGATGGAGAGAGGCACATAATCTAGCCTGAATTGAGGGACAGTAAAATGCTACATATGGCATATAGGCTGGGGAGATTCCTGGGTGTTCTCAAATGGGACATAAAACACAGATTGCACCTGTTTTGGTGTGGTCTCAAGGACTAATGGATGGAAAGGCTATTAATTGGGTTGTAATTAATTAATTTAACAAATAGTTTTTGAATAGTTATTGTTTAACACTTGCCATTCTAAGTTCTGGGAATATGATGGCGCACAAGAAAGAACCTTACTTTCACAGAGCTTAGAGCTCAGTATTTTGATGGATATTTCTCTGCGTAAGAGCTGTCCAGAAATGGCCTGGGCTTCCTCAGGAGGCCATGCTTTCTCTCTCCTGGATGCCGTATCAGTGATTTTGATAAAACACTCTTTGATCAGATTTGTTCCTTATATCTTTGTTTTTATTTCTTTGTTTTAAATTACTTTAGGAGTTGGGGGAGAAAGTGGTTGTCTAGGAAAGAATCTCCAGGAACAGCTCTTTGTTTTAAAATATCTCCATTTCTTTGCCAAATTTTCAGAAACATTACCATTACTGTATTCTTCTTTAAGGCCTAAAAAGATTCTGGGTTGCCACGAGGCTTTCCTAAAGGGCAAATATTCCCAATAAGTGCTGCTGATGGAGGTGGAGGTGGAGATGGAGGTAGCGGCATCCTCTTCTCTTTGGTTCAGTTTCCGGAAGGTCAAGTTGAGGGAACACCCCTGGTGGAGGCTCAGTGATGATTTCCAAGCCTTCCTAGCGGCTGGGCTGGGAAGATATAAGCAATGTGGTGGGTTTCTATTACCTCCTTCCCTTCAGAGCAGTGCCGGAGTGCACTGAGAGTGTCAGCAACATGCTCCCTGCCTCTGGGTACCTTCCAGGGCCCAGGGTGCTGCTCTGCACATCCTAAAGTGTCCTTCTCACAGCTCCTAAAACCTGCAACAGTCTGTCTTAGTGCCCTGCACAGTGGTCCTATGTGCCATAAGAAAGCCCCCATTCCCCCACACTCACTGTCCTCCAAGGCCATGCCCATCACTGCCTGTCTGAGCTACCTGCCAGGGCCTCCATCAGCTCCAGGAAAGATATGCCTTGTGCCAAGGCAATGGCACTTGGAATGAGTCTTTTTCTCGACTTTGTGTTGTAGCAGAAGGAACAGCAAGTTCTCCCTATCGTCATTCCCCTCTTCCTTCTCTTTCCCTTCCTCCCCGCCGCCTTTTTTTTTTTTTTTTTTTTTTTTTTTTTTTGAGATGGAATCTCGCTCTGTCACCCAGGCTGGAGTGCAGCGGTGTGATCTCGGCTCACTGCAGCCTCCACCTCCTGGGTTCAAGTGATTCTCCTGCCTTAGCCTCCTGAGTAGCTGGGACTACAGGTGTGTGCTACCACGCCTGGCTAATTTTTTGTATTTTTAGTAGAGATGGGTTTCACCATGTTAGTCTGGATGGTTTTGATCTCCTGACCTTGTGATCCACCCGCCTTGGCCACCCAAAATGCTGAGATTACAGGCATGAGCCACCACACCTGGCTCTTCTTCTTTCCTGTACATAGTTCCTAATCCTGCAGTGTCCAAGGAATGGCTCTCCCCGCTATGTGTGCCCTCAGGGGCCCTAATTCCATGGTAATAAGCCATCCCCTTCTTCCCAGTCTCTTGCCCCACAAAGAGCCTCACTCTCCCCAGAGGACCCTGCTTTCCAGGGTTCCTCTCAGGGATAGGTCACCTATTCCCCACAGCTCCCATCCTCGGGTTGGAGAAGGGAGATTTCATCCTCCTGTGTTGATAGCAATTCCACTCCCTTTCACTTCTCATTCAGTGACTTCCTGGTCACCTTCTAATCATTAAAACATTCAAGAGCTGGCTCAATGACTCAATGGCTTCCTCTTTGTCTCATTTTCTGCTATGAACAAGATGTTAAAGTTCAAGACCATCCTGATTCCCCTCACCTTGGAATCCCTTGTCTCAGTGGCCTTCTCCTTCATGCTACTTTACTGTCTCTTCAGGCCACACCCTGGACTTTGTTGCCCTCAGCTCTTCTTCCTCTTGACTCAGACATTTCACTCTGAGGTTGGCTTCCTTTCCCACCCTGCCCCGGTCTCCAGTCCCACCCTACAGGCACTTATAACCCAGCCTCCTGACTGCAGTGCTATGCACTGTGCAGTGTGCAGACACAACCAGAAATGGGAAATGAGAAATGGTGGACCAACCCTCAGCCTCCTCTCCATTTTCTCTTGCTGTTTCTTTGTGTGCTGCTGAAGCTGGAAAGCAAAAGCTATGTTTCCCAGGCTCCTTACAACTAGGAGTGGCTCTGTTTCTTATAGCTAAATGCTGATGGAGAGAGGCATTTAGTCTAGCCTGAATTGAGGGACAGTAAAAGGAAAGGCTTCATGAAGGAGGTGGCTTGCCAGCAGTCTTGATGGCTGAGTAGGCATTGGCTATGGCAGGAAAGTGGAAAGATGTTCTTGGGCAGGGGTGTTTGAATGGACCAAAATTGAGGATGGGCAGAAAGCATGGAGCATGGTATCTCCTATAAGTTCAGTAGTATTAGAGGGTAAAGGGCAAGACAGAAATAGTAGGAGGTAGTGGAACAGAAAGGGGAAACATCAAGGAAGACCTTAAGGAGGTGCTGAGTTTTTGGGTTTGAGCTTCCATCTGCTGGAGGATCTTTGTGGTAGCTAGACTGAGCCAGAAATTCCCCTATCTGGATGAGGTTTTTTGGCCTCTGTCCTGCACAGAACCAAGCCTCCAAGGGCAGAGGGATCTCAGGAGAGCTAGACCTCATGTCTGGGCCAGAGATTCTAGATTCAATGTATTCCCTGTCAGTCTTCCTCCTCCTAGGATTGGGAATGGACACAGGACCGTTCGAAGACCAATCAGTGCATAACAGGATTTGAGAGCAGAAAGCAACCTTAGAAGACTCTTCACTTTCTAAATGGAAACTGAGTCTCAGACTAAAGAAGTGATTTACCCAGGGCATGCAGGACTGAGTACTTGTGTCTCCTACTTCTTGGGCTAGTGGTCTTTCTGTCTCACTGTTTACTTCTCTGGAACCTCTGAGATGATCTCTTGGACTCTGCATGATGTCTGGGGGCAATTCCGAAGAGAACAGACCAGGCACATCTGTTCATCCATGGACCCCAAGTGAAGGATGAGACTGCCTTTTCCTCTGTCGCCTCCGTCCGCCATTGCTGCCTGACCAGGCATGGTACGGGGACTCTGGGGACTGCACAGTTTCACCTTATCTCCAGATGGCCTCCTGGCAAAGGCAGCACAGGGAAGAGTACAGCTCAATTTTTCTCTCTGTGTTATTGTTAACAACCGATGAGAGCCAGTCCAATAACAAAATACCCTTACTAATTCTACCTTAAGCTAAAAAAAAAAAAGAAAGAAATTTCTTTAAGAGACACTCTAGGAGTCCTAGGACTTCTGGGAAAGCATCTTCCTCCTGTCTTACTTTGAACTTTGATCAGTTATTAGGACCTCTAAAGAACCATTAGAAGAGAATAATACCTCCAGGATAAACTGCATATTTAGTGAGTGTCTGCCACAGGTAGGGGCTCGGGGCATCATCCTTGCAACTGAAGGGGATTAAGGAGCATCAGGTAAAGAAGTGTCAGCTGTGGGGAATGATAGACTCCCCCTCCACCCGCCCCCCCGCCCCTTGCTTAGTGCAGAAGGTAGGACTGATGAGGGAGAAAGAGATTTCTGAAATGTGGCTGGCTAGCTACAAATGAAGACTCCCCACCCCTTCTGCTGACCCAGTTGTTCAAGATGCACCCATCATCGACCCATCGACCCATCAACCACACCGCAGGCCTGAGGAAGCATCCTGATTTTGTGTAAGGTCTCAATTCTTTTCACATCTTAGGCCCAGATATCTCGAATACTTGCCACCGCCTTTCCCTCTTTTCCTCTTCCTCTACCATCCTTATTTTCATCCACCCATTAACCCTTTCTTGCCACTAGGCATTCATGCACCTATACTGCATACCAGGAATTTATGTGTTTATCCATTCCCAAACCCAGCATGGTATGGCTAAGGACTGGAGGCCCTGGGATGAGTTGTGCCTGAGTTAGAATTGTGGCTCCCGCATTTACATTGGGT
Organism: Theropithecus gelada; assembly: GCF_003255815.1. NCBI lineage: Eukaryota > Metazoa > Chordata > Mammalia > Primates > Cercopithecidae > Theropithecus > Theropithecus gelada. The sequence continues at coordinate 137,382,967 of NC_037676.1, forward strand.
AAATTGATGAGCAATGAAAAAGACATTGAGCAAGACTGAGAGGGCTCTCTCCCCTTGTCTCCCTGGCCTGGTTCCTTCAGGAAAAAAATCTAAAGAAATCCAGGTGGCATCATCTTGCCTGGCTGGCGATGCCATCTCATCATAGCAAGGCCAGCTGGTGGGAGATGGGAGCAGATGAGGGAAAGGAGGGAAAGGAGGCTGGTCAAACAGTCTGGGGGTGCTAATTCTCAGAGGTGGGTGACGCTTGGGCAAGAAGCTCAAAACAGATGTCCCCAAATGGCAAGTCCCTTCTTATACCTCCCCCAAGACATGGCACACTGCTGGAAGGACCACAGATGGAGTCCCAGTCATCCAAAGAAGAAAAAGGGCAAGGAACTGGTGAGACAGCTGGGCTGCATCAGAACTGTTATATTAACCCACTCTCATGCACGCTTCGACACCACTGCAGAGCCTGCTTTCAGGTAGGAGGACACAGTTGAAGTCCTGTTTTAATTTCCCATTTCTTTGGCCAAGTGCATTTCTCCTCTGAACTGAAGTGAGAGCTGATATTTGTTGACAGTAGCAGGCCCTTTACTGTCCTGGTTGCTTTTTTTTTTTCATCTTTGCAATAACCCCAAGGCAGCAATTACTATTTGCATTTCAACACTAAGAAAGTTGAGGCAAAGAGGAATTTAGTAATTCTCTTCAGGTTACCCAGCCAGCCAGTTTGGATCCAAGGTTGTCTTACCTCAAAGCCTATGCTCTGTCTTTGAATTCATTTGTTTATTCATCTATTCACCCACAGAGGTAAGGAAGACAGAAAACTTTCCTGCTCACATGGACTTTATAATAGGAGGGGTACAGCTGTTAAACAAGAAACAAAGTGGCTGGGCGCGGTGGCTCATGTCTGTAATCCCAGCACTTTGAGAGGCTGAGGTGGGTGGATCACAAGATCAGGAGTTCAAGACCAGCCTGGCCATTATGGTGAAACCCCGTCTCTACTAAAAACACAAAAATTAGCCTGCCATGGAGGTGTGCACCTGTAGTTCCAGCTACTTGGGAGGCTGAGGCAGGAAAATCACTTGAACCAAGAGGCGAAGGTTGCAGTGAACCAAGATTGCGCCACTGCACTCTAGCTTGGGTGACAGAGCAAGACTCCATCTCAAAATAAAAATAAAAATAAAAGAATAAACAGATAAAAATTATTTTATATCATGATAAATTTTATGAAGCTACAACATGAATGAGATAACAGTGGAGAATGTTTTATACTGTGTAACTCAGAAAAGTCTAAGGATTTAGTATTTGAGTTGACACGTAAATGAGAAGTGGTAGTCAGTCCATGAGGAAACCTGAGGCAGAGATCTTTCATCTCATCCCATCTATATCCCATTCCATCCCATCCCATCTCACCCCATATTGTCCCATGCTATCTTATCTCATCCCACCCATTACATCCTGCCCCATTTCATCCCATCCTGTCCTGTCCAGTCCTGTCCTGTCCCATCCCATCTCATTCCATTTCATGTCATGACATTCCATTCCATTTCATTCTGGTCCATTTCCTCCCACCCAGACAACCTGAACTCATATTTGTATAGAGACACAATGGCCCTCTTTTCAATCTAATCGTCAAGTTCTCACACAGTCATGGAAACTTAGAAGTCAAGACTGGGAGGGGCCTTATCTGGCATTTCATCCCACAACATATCACATTTCAGCGCAAGGCTTTGCAATTTACAGTTGTCGTATAATATTTAATAAGGCACTGTCAGGAAGGAAGCATGTATTTTTGCCCCATGTTTTTTTTTTCAGACAGAAGCAGGAACAGAGAGATTCTCCTCCACTAACAGTTGCCCCTTTCAGGGCAGCTCTTTGCAGTTATAATTACTTACCCACTGGGCAGGGCAGGGATTGTGCTTATTGACTGCACCTGGCAAAGAGTAGGCACTCAAGGACTGTTAGCCGAATAGGGGCCCTGAGATTGTAAACTCTTTCCTGATTGCTCAGAACCCTGTAGTGCACCCTTCCTCTTCACCTGCAGAGTAAATCCAGCTTCTGGAGAGCTTACTGTGCCTTAGAGTTATGCTTCTCCATTTTCCTTCACCGAAATTACCCGATCCATGCTCAGTCCCTCTAAAACTTGAAGTGAGAGTTGTTAAATTGTAAAATATATATATATATATATATATTTATATTTATTTATTCCAAGCTTCCCCCCACCAAAAAAGTATTTGAATTGGCTTAAAATTAAAGCTTCTAACACAAAATATTAAAAGCTTCTAACACAAAAATATTAAAATAAAATATAGAATAGAGACTCTTGAGTAAGGTAAAAGTAAAAGACTACATGCTAATCCTAAAGCAGTTATCTGTCTGCTTTCCCTCCTGTTACAGTGGAGAAACTATTTATGAACAGTCTTATGTAAGGCTGGCTCCCACTTCTGTTCACTAGACACCACACCCTCTTACAGATTCAAGGAATCATTTCACATATTCTCCTCTTTCCACTGGGAGTGGTCCAATTTTCCTCTTTCAATTGGATCACTCCCAACAGCATGTATATACATTCTAATTTTGGTCATCATTAAAAACAAAAACAAAATCCAAACGTCTCTCAAACCCATATTATTTTCCAGCTACTGACATATTTTCCTGCTTTTGAAAAGACTTCTGTTAGTGTATACACATTTAGGATTCACCTATTAATATTTAGCACGAATTTCCCTTTTTATCTCTGAGTTTATTCCTTGTTTTGAGATAATCTGATATTTGTCAGATATTCGTCTGGTATTTGCCTGATATTAATATAGACATGCGAGCTTTCCTTTGTATTTATGTGGTATATTTTTTCTCATCCATTTACTTTTAGCATGTTCATTTTTAATTGAATTTCTTATAGACTTTTGTAGCATGCTGTTGGGCCTGGCTTTTAGAATCAACCTGACCTCATCTGTCTTTTAATTTGTAGGGTTAGATCGTTTATGTTTAATACAATTATTGTTACGGTTGAATTTAAATCTAATAGTTGTTTTCTATTAGTTTCATCTGTTTTTGTTTCTTTGCCTTCTTTTGCTGTCTTTCTTTGGATGGCTTGAATTTTTTTGTGTGTTTCCATTTTATATCTTCTATGGGCTTATTATTTAAACCTCTTTAAAAATGTTTTACTAGTTGCCCTAGTGTTTACAACACGTATTTTTACTTTATCACAGCAAAGCTTCCAATAATATATTGTTTCACATGTAATGTCAAAACCTTAAAACAGTATGTTTCCAATTTATCCCTCATATATTTTGTGCTATTTTTGTCATATATTTCATTTTCACTTATGTTATAAATACACAATACATTGTTGCTAATTTTGCTTTAGAGAGTCAGTCATTTTTTAGAGCAATTAGAACAAACAAATCTTTTATTCACCTAAATTTTAATAATTTCTAAAGCTCTTAATTTCTTTGTGCATATCCAGATTTAGATCTGATACCATATTCCTCTATCTGATTTATTTTCTTTAATATTTATTGTAACACAAATCTTCTTTTTTTTCCTTTCTTTTTTTTTTTTGAGACGGAGTCTGGCTCTGTTACCCAGTGCAGTGGCGTGATCTTGACTCACTGCAAGCTCTGCCTCCTGGGTTCAAGCGATTCTTGTGTCTCAGCCTCCTGAGTAGCTGGGACTACAGGCATGTGCCACCACGCCTGGCTAATTCTGTGTATTTTTAGTAGAGACGGTGTTTTGCATGTTGGCCGAGCTGGTCTCGAACTCCAGACCTCAGATGATCTGCCCACCTCAGCCTCCCAAAGTGCTGGAATTACAGGTGTCAGCCACTGTGCCGGGAAATGTAACACAAATCTTCTGATAATTAATTCTCTTAGCTTTTATTTTATAAAGAAAAATATTTCTATTTCACTTTTATTATTGAAAGAAATATTTTTGCTAGGTGTCTAATTCTAAATTAAGAGAATTTTTTGTTTGTGTTTTCATTTAGTACTTTAAAGGTGTTACTCCAGTGTCTTCTGGGTTGCATAGATTCTAATGAGGAATCTGATGTAATTTATATCTCCTCTTGTTTATGTAGTTTGTTTTTTTTCCCCCTTCATCTTTGGTTTTCAGCCGTTTGAACATTGTCAGTATGGTTTTAAAAAATATTTACCTTTTGGGGTTCTCTGACCTTGTTAAATCCGTTGTTTGAGGTCTTTCACTGTTTTGGAAAAATTCTTAGTTGTTATCTCTCCAAATATTTTAAATATTTTGTTTTCTTACCCTTGTGCTTTAGGAATTTTATTAAATATATGTTAGATGATTTGGTATTGTCCTACAGCTCTTGGATAAACTGTCATGCCTTTAGTTTGTACTTCTTTTTTCTTTGTTTTTCTGTTTGCATGATATCGCTTCATCTAGCTTCACATTCACTGATTTTTTTCCTTAGCTACGTCGAATGTGCCAATGAGCCTACAAAGGGCGTTCTTCATATTTGTTATTGTGTTTTCTTTTTACTTCTAGCATTTCAGTTTGATTCTTTCTTATAGCTTAATTCTTGCGGCTGAAATTCTCTATCTATCATGGATATTGTCCATGATATCGGGGATATTTTCCCCAGAGCCTTTGACATAGTAATCAAATAATTTAACCGTTTTGTTTGACAGTTACAATGTCTGGGTCACCTCGGAGTCTAGTTTTGTTCATTAATCTGTATCCTTACAATAGGTTGTTTTTATGTGCTTTTTGTGTACGTGTCTCTTAAGTTTTGATTGAACACTAGGCAGTCTGTGTAGAACAGCGGGGACAGGGGTAAATAGTATTTACGTCTAGAAATAGGCATGCTTCTGTCGCTAAGCTATTGGTGTGTGGGTTTGAGTCAATCTAGTCAGAAGTTGTTGCTATAGTTATCTTCAGTGCACAAATGGTTTCAAATTTCTCTATTGAAATAGTGTTACCTTACGCTAAGGATGGCAGCTGGGATGCTGGAGGGTTTTTCTCAATGTTCTTGCTGTATCCTCAGATGTCTGTGCCGTAGGGGGAGTTTCCTTCCATGTTCTTGCCCTTTCCACGTTGCTGATATACTGTTGGTTGTTAGTGTTTCTTAGCCCGTTGGTGAGTGGGGGTGGTTTGGAGTTCTCTATTGCTTAGGTTCAGTCTCACTCGTAGGCCCTGTGTGCTTGGATTTCAGGGTTGATGCTTTCTCATTGGCTCTGCCCTCCTTTTCCATGGCAGCCAAACTCTGCTTTGTGTCTTTAGTGGTTCTCCCGTGTTAGAGAGTTTTGTGCTCCTTTTCTGGCGATGAGTGATGTCTGATGGCATTGATGGAGAATCCAGGGCCTAAAGAGTGTTCACCTGTGCCCTGGGGCCACAGGGTTTGCTGTTCCCCGTGCACTCACCCCCCAGCATCTCAGGATTTCGTTCATAGAGGATAACAGTCTGCGTGGAGTTCTGTGCCTTTCCCATGGGACTGCTGCTCCCTTCCTCCAGGACGGCACCATGTTGGGAGGCTCTTTCCTGTCTCCTGCACTCCCTTCAAACTTTTTTTTTTTTTTTTTTTTTTTTGAGACAGAGTCTCACTCTGTTGCTCAGGTCAGAGTGGAGTGGCATGATCTTGGCTCACTACAACCTCTGCCTTTGGGTTCAAGTGATTCTTCTGCCTCAGTCCCCTGAGTAGCTGGGATACAGGCATGTGCCAACACGCCCGGTAATTTTTGTATTTTTAGTAAAGGCAGGGTTTTGCCATGTTGGCCAGAGTGGTCTCGAACTCCCAACCTCAGGTGATCCACCCGCCTCGGCCTCCCAGAGTGTTAGAATTACAGGCATGAGCCACCATGCCCGGCCTTCCTTCACACTTTCTTGTGGCTGCTCAGTGGAGGCCTATGGAGAAAATCCCAATAGTGGGTGCAAACTCCCTCTTGTTTGTGTCTTTCAGCATTTTGTACCTTCATTTTAGCCCACATGCAACCTTTACCTATTTGTTAATTTTTTAGCCAGTTTTATATGGTACCCTGGATCTCTTTCTCCCTGTGATCTGCTACAGGTGCACCAACTTTCAAGGTCTGTTTTTCCTTGGATTTCAGGCTATTTGATAGCCCTCTATTCTGAGCTATCTGATGGGTTCAAGAAAAGTTATAATGGTGCCGTTCATTCAGCTTTTTGTTGTTGTTAGGGTGGAAGTGATGCTTCGCTGACGTAAACACTGTGTGCCAGATGTTCACATTCTAGGCTCGAGTTCTCAGCTTGTTTTATAGCAAAACACCTGGAAAGAGATGTCTGTACTCACAGTCTGCAAAATCTCTCTCTCCACTCCATCTTAGATCTAGGGCAGTAAAAGGCAGTATCCTCATCCTTCCACAACAAATTGTTTTTTAAGGCTACCAGTTAGCTCTGTGTTGATACCTGCAGTGGTTAGTTCTGAGTCATTATCTTACTTCACCTGTCAATATCATTTTGCATGGATGGTTTCTCACTCCTTCCTCATATATATATATATAAAATATATATATATATAAAATATATATATATATAAAATATATATATATAAAATATAAATATATATATATATATATATTTTTTTTTTTTTTACTTAGCTTCCAGGACACCACATTCCTGAATTTCCCCCTACTTCAATGGCTGCTCCTTTTTGATCATCTTTTTGGGTTCCTTCTCTTTTCTTGACCTCTAAACAGTAGACATTAAGTGCCCAGAGCTCAGTTTCTGAACTTCTTTTCTTCTTTAACTATACTTATATTCTTTTTGTGATTTCAGCTAGTTTCAGAGTTTTAAAAAGCATCTCGCCACTGACAACCTCCTCTAAACTCCAAATTTATATACTACTAGACATCTCATTTGAATGCCTAAGAGACATCTTATTTTAACATGTCTAAAACCAGATCTTCCCCCAACAAACCTGCTCATCCTCCAGACCTCCCAACTTAGTAAATGTGTTCTCAGTAAAAGTCCTTCTAGCTACACAGACCAAAAACCTTGGAGTCATACTTGGCACCTTCTCTCAGATCCCACATCTAATCCATCAGCAAATCTTGTTGACTCTGCCTTCAAAACATATCCAGAACAAACTGCTTCTCACAGTCTCCACTGTTTTTACCCTTATCTAAACCACAGTTACTTTGGCTTGGATTCATGTAATAGAATTCTAACTGTTCCTGTTTTTCTGCCTTCTTCTCCTACCTAGTCTATTCTCAACAGTGTATTCAGTAACACAAATTAATAATAATTATAATTAGTAATGTGATATTGGGCAGGTCACATTCTCCCTATGTCTCATTTTTCTCATTTGCAAAATAGGAATACGGCCGGGTGCAGTGGCTCATACCTGTAATCCCAGCATTTTGGGAGGCTGAGACAGGAGGATCACTTGAGCCCAGGAGTTCCAGCTGCAGTGAGCTATGGTTGTACCACTGCACTCCAGCCTGGGTGACAGAGAGAGACCCTGTCTATGCCTGTCTCCAAAATAACTATGAAGGAATGTGGGCAGAATTCTAAAGCTGTGTCCCCAAAGTTATGGTTCCCTGGTTATTCAATCAAACATTAATCTAGGCAGTATTGTCAAGAGATTTTGCAGATGTAATTTATGTCCCAATGTAACCAATGATGATCTTAAGATACAGATATTAACTGGTTGGGCCTTACCCAATCAAGTAAGTTCTTTAAAAGCAGAAAGTTTTGTCCAGCTGATGGCAGAAGAATAATTCAGAGATTTGAAGTAAGGGGAAAATTCAATGGGCCATTGCTGGCTGTGAAGATAGAGGGACCATGTCCCAAGGAACGTGGGTAGCCTATAGGAACTTAGCGTGGTCACAGATGGCAGCCAACAAGGACCTCAGTCCTCCAGTCACAAAGAACTGAATTCAGCCAACAAACTAAATAAACTTGGAAGCAAATGATTCCCCATAGCCTCCAGATAAAAGTGCAGTCTAGACCGTACCTTGATTTTAGTCCTGTGAGACCCTAAGCAGAGTGCCCAACTAAGCCTGCCTGGAATTCTGACCTGCAGAACTGTGAAATAATAAAGGTTTGTTGTTTTAAGTCACTAACTTTGTGCAGTTGTTCTGCAACAATAGAATACTATGCAAGAAATGAGACACTGGTTCTTTTCATGGTAATTAATTCATTTTCAAAGGTAGGTCAGGGTTTTTTTTTTTTTTTTTCCTATTTCTTTTGTCATTCTTCTTGTATCATGTTAAATAAAAGTCAAAGATGTTAAAAGGGTTCTGTAAGATTTGACTTGACCCTTCCCTGTCACCTGTTTGACTTCATTTACTGCTTTCACTCATGTTCTCTCACCTCCAGCCACACTGGAACCCGTGCCTCAGGACATTTGCACTCGCTGTTTCTGTGCCTGGAACATTTTTTCCCCAGATATTTCCTTGTCTCCTTTCTCAGCTATCTCAGGTCTTTGCTCAAGAATCTTGGGCTTGATGTTTCATTACCTCATTAGCTGTGGAAAATCTTCAGTCATGACCTCTTCAAATACTGACTTTAACTGATTGTTTTTCTCATCTTTCCCTGGAATTTTAATTACTGTTAAATCTTTGTTGATGTTGTTGTTAAATCTTTTGATCATGTGCCAAATGTATCTTATGCTTTCTTTGTGCTTTCTGTCCTTCTGTTTCTCCATGATATAATCTGAGTATGTTCTACTGACCTGTCTTCCAGTTCACTAGTCCTTTCTCCCCTACTATATATGCTTATTATTTATGTGTTTATTTTCTGTTTCTTCCACAAAAACATAAACTCTAGGAAAGCAGGAACTTGTATATAGTTTTTCTTCCGTGACTGTATTCCCAGCCTCTAGAGCAGGGCTTGGCATAGAGGGTCCTTCATAAATATTTGTTTAATGAATAAAAAAGTGAATGAATGAATGAGTAGTATTGAGCTACTTAAATAAATTTGGTTTAGATTTATTTATTTTTTTATTTTGGTAGTAGAGATGAAAGAGAAAATGTGGTGAATTGAAATGCTCTTATTATCTGATAAAAGAAAAGATACCAATTACTCAAGAAACATAATCTTATTTCGTGGAATGACATTCTTAGGAGAATTTATTACTTGATACTACATATAAGAGCCATTTAGTGACTTAAACAATATATTAAATGATACTTTCATAGTAGATGTACAAGTGATTTTATATGATTTTCTTGGTGCAATTCTTAATACAGAGTGAGAAAATCTAATTTAACCTAGGAGGTAAGGACTGAAAAAACCCAGAGTAACTAGAATGTGATATTTGTATTTCTACAGGTAATTCCTAGAAATGTAACCATTGAATCCAGTAACATTAGCAACAGAAACAACCCCCAAAATTAGCAGGATGACAAAATGCCAGCTAGTGATCTCTCTGAGCCTCAGTTTTCTTTTTTGTAAAAGGGGAAAAATGGGATCTTTACTCTTTCCAAACTGCTGTGGATATCAAAGATAAAATTTAAAAATCCTGGGTAATAAACAGCTGAATAGATTTTTTACCATTTACAAAATGTTTTTATATGCATTTTCATCAACCCTCACAATGGTTCTATAATGCGAGTATTATTATCACTCCATTTTCCAGATGAGGAAATCAATTCTGAGAGGTCTGGCAGCACAGCCAACAAGCTGAGCTCGATACATACAACTTAGCCTTCTACCTCTTGATTCAGTCACTGCAAAGGAAGGATTCTCAAGTGGTAGAAACTCAGACATCAGGGCAGATAGATCTGTAATGTTCCGGAAGTCTTTCCTTCCTTCCTTCCTCCCTCCCTCCCTCCCTCCCTCCCTCCCTCCCTCCCTCCCTCCCTTCCTTCCTTCCTTCCTTCCTTCCTTCCTTCCTTCCTTCCTTCCTTTCTTTTCTTTCTCTTTCTTTTCTTTCTCTCTCTCTCTCCCCCTCACTTTCTCTCTCTCTCTCTCTCTCTCTCTCTCTCTCTCCCCCTTCCTTCCTTTTTTTGAGTCTTAGTATGTTGCTGAGGTTGGCCTCAAGCTCAAGTGATCCTCCCACCTCAGCCCCGAGGTGCCAGGACTCCAGGCATGAGCAACCATGCCTGGCTTTGGTGAACTTCTAATGCTCCTGTGGTCACTTCACATGGATCTAGCTCATCTACTGCTGCAGGTGTGGAAGTAGACAAAAATCCCAAGAACTGGTTCCCCCTCAATACCAACCCCAAGGTCTTGGGACCAGATAAATTCCCCCTAGTTATGAGACCTCTATACAAACTCCTATATATATATATTTTTTTTTTGGTAAAAGAAAAATACTTTTCATTTTTTTCCCTCAAGAATCTATATTTGATTTTTATTTAGAGCTGAGTATAAAGCCCCTCCTAATGTCTGACTCAATAAATTGACTTCATCCTTCGAACTTTGCAATGGCCTCAGGCTGCCAGAGTATGAGAAGTGCCTTCACAAATATGAAAGATATAGCACGGGTATCTTTTAAAATGTTAAAGCTACAATAGCCAGGACTCCAGGGGAACAGCCCTCCTTGCCCTCCCAGCCTTCTTGCTGGAGGCTGCGTTTCTACATAGGGCTCATAGAGTCCTCCTTTCCCTGGAGGGGGAGTGAGGGTGTGTATGCCTAGAGCTTTCCAGGAGGCTTTTGAGCCCAGAACCTGGGATGGCATATCTTCAGGGCTTTCTGCAGCACTCAGGACCACAGGCAGTGGCATTTTATCTAAACTTCTGAGATCTAAGAAACTGGTAGCAGATGAAGCATTTGTTTCATGATCTAACAGATTGGTCACTATCTCAGACAAGCCAATTCTTTAGGAAAAAATATGCCAAGAAAATGCAATTACATGGAGCTGATGCTAAAAGCCTCACAAAATACAATAATGATGCCATCATTTATTTTTCATCTTTCTTTGTGCCAAATGCCATATGTGCACTTTATATCCTTTATTTCACTTATGTCTCTGTTTCTGTGCAATATGCAATATGATTCTCTGTTTACAAAGGAGGAACAAGCCTTTGAGAGGGGAAGTAGCTTGCCCTAAAGTCATGTGATAGGCAGGTGGCAGAGTTGGGATTTAAATCCACATTCTGATACCCAAAGTGGTACTCTTTCTCTTTGCCATTATTATTATTATTAGCGGTAGTGGTAGTCACTGTTAGCATCTTATCATATGTGGTGGGCAGCTTCTAAGATGGTCCCAGTGATATCTGCCTCATGACTGCAGTTAGTGACTGTCCTCTGACAAATGAGATTCTGTAAAAAGGTGGGATGTCTCTTCTGAGATTATGTTACAAAGAGACTGTAGCTTCTGTCAGGGTTGCTTGCTTCCTTCCCGCATCCCCTCTAGGATCTTTGTTCTGGGAGAAGCAAGCTGCCCATTGGAGAAGCCCATGTGAAAGTGATGGATACTTCATACAGCCAGTGAGGAACTGACCCGCCAACAGCCATGTGAGAGCCTGGAGAGTCAGCCCAGCCTTGAGATGACTGTAGCCACGGCTCACACCTCAAGTCCATTCTTGTGAAGGGCCCTGGGCCAGAACCACCTAGCTAAGCATCTCTTAGATTTTTGGCCCACAGAAACCAGGATATAATAAATGTATGCTGTTTTCAGTCACTAAGCTTTGGGATAATTTGTTAGACAGCAATAGATAACTACAGCATCTGTAAAATACTCCTTATACTAATACTATAACAATTTCCGTTACTTTTTAATATTTCACAAGGTGAAGAGTACACTCTAAGTGCTTTACATGTAGTAAGTCATATTATCCTTTTGACAACACTGTTCAATGTCTACATTTTACAGATAAGCAGCAGAAACAGAGAAGTCAGGGAGCTGGGTCTAGAGTCTCTTACATCTGAGCCCTATCTCTGAAAGTGAGGCCTTATGTGGGGTCATTTGCCTTTAAAATGACACAATGAGAGGAATCCACTGTGTACTGAAAGTGACTTGGCTATAACATGGCTGTGCTGGATTCTAGGCACTGGGTTCTAGGCTTCAGGCTGCAGGTGTGTTCAGGTCTTCTCCATATGTCTCTCATCCTCCTAGGACCAGTAGATACCCAGGGAAGATGGTTTTCTTTATGTGTCCCACTCTGGGGCCATGCTGAGTCAGTGGTGGCTATCTGGGCCATGTTCTTCCAAAGTGGAAGTGTGAAATTCCCTCAAGGACAAAGGGAAACCCACGAGGAAATCCTGTAACAGCTCATCTTGGGACTGGCACACTACCATGTCTGCCTGCATTCCAGTTACTATGTAGAACAGCCTCGCATCAACGGGGCAGGAAATACTCTCCTTCCATGAAGGCAGGTGGGAGAAGGGAGCTGCTGAACAATAATCTGAGCTTGCACACCCTGTTCTGCAGTTGAGGGAGCACAGAGTTCAGGGGTGGTACAACCAGTAATTAAGTGCTGTTCTCTGTGGCTTCAAATCCTATGGTTTTTCTTAAAGAAAACCTTCCTCAGTTCTAATATTGTAGGGTTCTTTGGTTCTCTATGCAAGGAAGATAGAGTGGAGCTAGCAACAAGGTGCTCCGAGAAAAGTCAGTAAAGGCTGAATTAGTTAGAAAAGGAATTTGACCTGGGAACACTCAAGGATCAATTTGATTTGAGTAACTGGAAGAGCAAGGAGGCTGAGCCAATAGTAGACAAGGGAAGTGAGAGGTGCTCAGGCCACCAGGGAAAGAAGACCTAGATAGACAATGTGGCATCACCCTGGCAGAGGGGAGAGGAATGAGCTGCCTAGGAAGAAGAGTCAGCAGGCGCGGAGGCAGGAATCTCCTGGGTTTTTCTGGGGCTGCATGGCAGATGGGAAATGTGAGTACGGCATGGTGGGAAGCTCTGCAAGGGAGGTAATAACTTACCTGAATGATTAAACCAAACCTTCCATTCTCTCCCCTCCCCAACTTCTGTAATCTAGGAAGCCAGAGGGAAGAGTCTTGGAGGAATTATTCAAAAGAAAGATGACTTTGTTGAGTTTGATGACCATGTTTGCTGAATTCATTTATTCTTTCACTCATGAAACATTTATTCTTTCGACATGCAGTTTTGAGTCTCTGTTATGTACTAGGTAATTGCATAACATGCTGAGAGAATATAAAACCAAAGAATAGGATGTGGGTCTTTCCCCCAGGGAACCCACAGTCAAGTAGGGGAAACAAGCAGTCAAATATACTGCAGTAAGTTCTATAATAGAGGTGAGTACAAAGCGCTGTGGGAGAAGCTAAGGGCCTCGGGGAATTATTGAAGAACTAGATGAGGTGATAGAGGGTGCCTGAAAGATGGGGAAGACCATGCCCAGAAGAGACAGGGCAAAGAAAGGAGCACTGCAGACAGAGAGAGCTGCGTGTGCAAGGGTGTACAGGCATGAAATGTCACTGCAAATTCTGACAATAGTAAGTTCAGCATGATGGGAATGTGGGATCCTGACAGGGGTAGATAGGGGTGAACTAATGAGTGGAATACACCAAGAACAGATAGGTAGGACAGTCTGTAGCATAATGTGACTTCCTACCCACTAACTCACAACTCCTGCACTCAATGTTCTTTTTCTTTTGTCTGCTTGAGGTTTCTTTCTTTTTCTTTTTTCTTTTACTTTGCTGTGATTGAGTGCGTGGATTTTTGATGCATATTACTGCTGCTGGTCATCTTTGATCTAATATTCCTTTCTATGCCTTAAGGCTGTTAGGAAACCCACCAAAGACCTCACTCTGTTGGGTTAAATAAAGTTTTCTTTAACTTTTTCTTGGGGCTTTGGTTTTATTAGAAAAGCTAATGAAAAAAATATAGTTTTAAAAAAATGCAAATGTCCTCTCCCCTGGACCTTATGACCCTTTGGACTTTGAGGTTTTATTCTCATCTCCAATATGCAAGATATGCCTGAGGAGGTGTCAGGAGACTTCACTGAATGAATCAGGGAAAGGGAAAGACATCTTCCAGTCTCTTGCCAGGTGCTTGGAATGTGGGATTTTCTGTAATCCTCCTAGTGTCTCTGAAAGGTAGATATTTCTTTTCCCAATTTGCAGGTAAGGAAGCCCAGGCCCAGAGAGGTTTATGTGATTTTTTGCAAGGTTACATGCCCAGGAATAGGCAAAGCTGGGGGTCTAGACCCATGCCTGTATGAATTCAGAGCTCAAATTCTCCTCATTAAATTCTGCTGATGTCCTCTCATTTGTCCAACAAAAGCTTATACACTTTCGAGTAACTTACTACCACCCAAAGCTCACCAGATCTGGATCAGAAAAATTGCTCAACAGCCACAATCACAACGAAAACAACAACAACAACAAAAAGCCCATAGCCACTGTAACATATCATATCTTACTTTTACAAAGAGCCACCCCAAATCACTTTTATTTTGTGTCCTGCCAACCATGTGCAAGGATAGCAGAGCGATGATTAGTATCTTCCTTGTGCAGAAGAGAAAGCTATTGGAATATCAGGAAAATGAATTTTACATTTGGTGTTTTTTGAAGTAGTTTGATAATTTGGGGGTCACAGGATGCGAAAACGTAGCCTCTATAAAGCCTTGTGAACAATGAAGACCAGAAGTTTAGGGGTCAGGGAAACTTAAGAGCTGTGTGACCTTGGATAAGTCACAAACTTCTTTGATCCTGAAATTCCACATCTTGTAAAGTGAGTATAAAAATAATTACTACCTTGTGTTAGCCCACATTAAACAAACTGACTTGTAAGACTGTCAAAATACAGCAACCTTTGGACCAGGGAGGGAACAAAACCCCCGAGGCTTTCTTTCAATAGGTTAAAATAGGCATCTACCTCCTCTCTTTACTCAAACCCTTAAAATGAAAGTAAAGAAGTAGAAAAATGCATGAATCCACAGAAAGGAAAAAACAAAAGGTGTAACATAAGGTGAGAGGTGACAACAAAGGTCTGAACATTTAAAAATTGACGAAAGAGTTAGCAAAACAAAGTAAGTCAAGTACTAAGAGCCTGTCAATAAAGGATAGTTGCATTGCCTGCAACGAAACTCAGGCATGCTCCAGGATTGGAGGAAAGAGGTACAGAGAAAAGTGAGACTGAAAATGGAGGACTCATAATTCTGTAGGAGAAGCAGCAAGCTTTTCCTCAGATGCCATCCCCTACCCCACACAACCAGGTAACTATTTTCCCCTCCCTTAGAAAAAGCTTTATTCTGCAGAAGTGGCTGTAGATGCTGGAAGGGATTGAAAGAGCCAAACTCTCCCACCTCCTTTATTGTTGGACACTAAGAAGGGAGAAGAGGCTGAATAACCCCAAAGAAAATGCTTGCAGACCCTGGTATATTTCATTCCCCCAACAAACTGCTAAAACTCCATCCAATCATCCTACAATGAGTGAAACACAGCTGTAAACATGCCCCGCCTGTACCCCCAGAAACTTGAAAGTATTTTAGTGCCTTCCTCTTAAATATAAACAGACAAGATAGAATTCTCATGCATTTGAAGAAAACCTTCAATAAGAGAGACCAAAAATGAGGGGGGAAAAGTAACTCAGAGAAAGGGGAGATGATACAAGAAGCAGAAGAAAACTTCAAAATAACTATAATTAATTTCCCCAAAGAGCAAAAAAAGATAGTACCTCCATAAAACAGGAATAGAAAGCTATACATTTTTAAAACTCTAAAAGCAAGGAAAAGAAATTTTAAATTAAAAACATTATTGTGGAAAGATGTTATTCAAAGGAAGAGCTGGAAGAGTAAGTGGAGATTTATAAAGTTCAACAGAAATGGAATAGAGATGGAAAAATGGAAGAAGAAACATGAGTAAATTGGAGAATTAGTCCGAGGAGCCCAGCATCTGATTTAGAGTCATGAAAAGAGGAAACAAAAGTATTTTTAAAAGAGGTAAAGATTTCTGCTTCCAGGAAGATGGAGTAGGTATGCTTTTTCCCATTGCTCCCAGTGACAGCTAAAAACTCTAGATATTGTATGTAAAACAAACATGAGAAGAATCTGCAAGGCAGAGAGAAAAGGACAGACAAGCTAGGGGAATTGTTGGGACTCAGGACCCAAGCAAAGACACTGTGGTGAGTTCTCAAGTTTTTTTCTGCTTCATATACCCCATACTTAGAGTTGGAAAAGCTGGTAATCCAGAAATGACAGTAGGCACAGACACACACACAAAATCCCAACAAAAGTCTTCTCTCTCTAGCCAAAGGATCAGAAAGAGTCCGCCTAGAAAGACAGAAAGGCTTTAGCCAATGGATGATTCACCCCAGCGAAACACCACAGAAAAAGCTATGGCCCTGCCACACAACTGATGCCAAAAGAGACTAAATTGGGCGCCTGAGCTTCCACTCTCATGGGGCTATAGTGGGACACCCCAGCATTCCAGCTAGGTGGTATCAGAGAAGGCCAAGTAAGGAGCCTGGACTTTCATTCCTTCTAGCTGGAAATTCACCCCTTCCTGCCCGCCATGATGTCAGTGGAGACCAGGTGGGGAGCCTAGATTCTCTGACCCAGACAGCTGTAATGAGACCCTCCTCTCTTTTTCTGCTGGGATGGTGCCAGAGGAAACCTACGGAAAGTTAAGACTTTCGTCATTGCCCAGCAACAATGAAGCAATCCCCATTAGGAGGTTGGTTGAGATCACATGGCACTCTGGAACCCCATGCCCATTCAGCGGTAGCAAAGAGCCCTCAACTTGGGTGTCAATGAGGGTGAATCAGGAATCTGGACTTTAAATTCCAGCCGGCAGTAATGGGGTGGCAGTTCCCTCCTTCCCCTGCTGGAGCAATGCCCAAAAAAGCCAGCTAAAACAGAAGGTTTAAATAAGATCCAAAGTCTCATAATATAAGTGAAAATGTCCAGGGTTCAATAAAAAATCAGTCATCATATCAAGAACCAGAAAAATCTCAAACAGAATGAAAATAGAAAATATATGCTAGCAACATGATGATGAGATGACAGAGATGTTTAATTATCTGACAAAAATTTTAAAGGAGCTATGATAAAATATGCCACAATAAACAATTAGAAGGACTCTTGAAATGACTAAAAAGACAGAACCCCTCAGCAAACAAAAAAAAGTTTCAGCAAATACATAGAAGATATAAGAAGAACCAAATGGAAATTTGGAAATTTTAGAACTTAAAAGATATAACCAAGATGAAAAACTCAGTGGACTGTCTCAGCAGCAGAGTAAAAGGGACAGAGAAAAGACTCAGTGACCCGGAAGATGAAATAATGGAAATTACCTAATCTGAACAACAGAGATAAAATATACTGGAAAAAAAGAAACAGAGTCTCAGCGACTTATATAACCATAAAAAAGATATAACAATCGAGTTCTCACAGTCTTACAGAAGGAGAGACTAAAGTCTCTAAAGGAGAGAGAAGGAGAATAAAAAGATAAAGGTATTGAAAAAGTACTTGAAGAAATAATTGCTAAAAGCTCCCCAAATTTGGCAAGAGACATTAACTTCCAGGTTCAAGAAGGGGTGTGAACTCCAAATAGGATAAACTCAAAGAAATCTATACCAAGATACATCATAATTAAACTTCTAAACACTAAAGACATTCTGCTGATTGTTTCCTTTGCTCCGCAGCAAACTTTTAGTTTACTGTAATCTCTTTTGTCTATTTTTGCTTTCATTACTTGTGCTTTAGGGGTCTTAGCCAAAAAAATATTTGCCCAGATCAATGTCATGAAACATTTTCCCTATGTTTTCTTCCAGTAGTTTCATTGTTTCAGGTCTTACATTTAAGTCTTTAATCCATTTTGGGTTGATATTTCTATATGGTAGGGAATAAGAGTCTAATGTCATTCATTTTCCCTATGTTTTCTTCCAGTAGTTTCATTGTTTCAGGTCTTACATTTAAGTATTTAATCCAGTTTGGGTTGATATTTCTATATGGTAAGGAATAAGAGTCTAATGTCATTATTTTGCAGGTGGATATTCGGTTTTCCTAACACTATTTATAAAAAAGATCATTCTTCATTTATCATGTGTTTTTGGTACCTTTGCCAAAAATCAGTTGGCTGTAAATGTATGAATTGATTTCTGAGCACTCCTTTCTGTTCCATTTGTCTATGTGTCTTTTTATGTTAATACCATACTGTTTTGGTTACTATTGCTTTGTAGTACATTTTGAAGTCAGGTGGTGTGATGCCTCCAGCTTTGTTCTTTTTATTCAGGATTTTGTTGGCTATTCAAGGTCTTTTTGTGGTTCTACAGAAATTTTAGAGTTATTTTTCTATTTCTGGGAAGAATATCACTGGTATTTTTATAGAAATTGCATTGAATCTGTAGATCACTTTGGATAGTGTAGACATTTTAACAATATTAATTATTCTAAATCCATTAACATGGGATACCTTTCTATGTATTTGTGTCTTCTTCAATTTCTTTCATTCATGTTTTATAATATTTAATGTAGAGATCTTTCACCTTTTTGGTTAAATTTATTCCTATGTATTTTATTATTTTTTTGTAGTTATTGTAAATGGAATTGTTAAAGAATGAAAGAAAATATTTGAAACTATATATCACTCAAAGGGTTAATATCCAAACAATATAAGGAACTCAAACAACTCCAAAACAAGAACAAACAAAAGTCAAATAACCGGACTGAAAAAAGGGCAAAAGACATGAATAGATGTTTTTCAAAAGAAGACATATAAATGCCTAAAAAGGTATATGAAAAATACTCAACATCACTTATCATTAGGAAAATGCAAGTCGAACCACCATAATATTTCACATCAACCCAGGTTGAATGACTAATAAAGAAAAGACAAAAGATGATGTGGCAAGGATGTGAAGATAAGGAAATCCTTGCATGCAGTTGATGGGAATATAAATAGAGCCATTATAGAAAATATTATGGAAGCTTTTCAAAAAATTAAAAATATCACTAGCGTATAATCCAGCAATATCACTACTGGGTATACATCCAAAGGAATTGAAATAAGCGTGTCAAAGAGACATCTGTACTCTTTTGTTCATTACAGCATTATTCATAAAAACCAAGACATGGAGGCAACCTAAATGCCCATCAGTGGATGAGTAGATAAATAATATGTGGTATATACACAATAAAATACTATTCGGCCATAAAAATGAATGGAACATTGTCGTTAGTGACAACACTGATTAACCTGGAGAACATTATGTTAAGTGAAATAAGCCAGGCACAGAAAGACAAATAGCACATGATCTCATTCATATGTGTAATCTAAAAAAGTTGATCTCTAGAAGTAGAGAGTATAACAGTGATTATCAGAGGCTGAACAAGAGGGGATAAGGAGATGTCAATCAGAGCACACATAATTACAGTTAGAAAGTAAGAACAAATTTCAAGAGATCTGTTGTAAAGCAAGATAACTATAATTAATAATGATATGTTGTATTCTTGAAAAATATATATAAAGACAATAGATTTTATATGCTTTCACCACAAAAATGATCACTATGTCGGGTAATAATATATTTGTTAATTAGTTAGATTTAACCATTTTACAATGCATGTATACTTCCAAACATCGTGTTGTACAGGATGAAAACATGCAATGTTATCTGTCAATTTAAAAATAAATAAATAAAAACTAAAGACAAAAAATATCTTGAACCCAGCCAAAGAAAATGACACCTTACCTATAGTGAAAAACAGTTCAAATGACAATGGATTTCTCATCAGAAATCATGGCAACCAGAAAAAAGCATGGCTTTTTTTTCAAGTGCTCAAAGAATCTTAGTAACCCAGAATTCTCCATTGAATAAACTGTGGCACATTTATACCAAGAATTACTTCTCAGCAAATTACTACTAAAAAGAAACAAATACTGATAAATGAAATAACTTGAGTGAATCTCCAGAAAATTATACTGAATGAAAAAGCCAGTTCCAAAAGGTTACATATGATTTCATTTATTTAACATTCTTGAAAAAAAATTTTAGATATAGAGAACAGATTAGTGGTTACCAGGGGTTAAGGAGAAGGTGGGAGCTGTGAAGGAGTGTGGTATAAAAGGGCAACAGGAAGGATCTTCGTGGTGATCTTTACTGCATCATGTCAATATTCTGGCTGTGACATTGTACTAGAGGTTTGCAAGGTTTTTCCATTGAAGGAAAATGATTAAAGGGTATACAGAATCTCTCCCTTTGGTCCTTTTTAACAAATGTATGGGAATCCACAGTTGTCACAAAATTTAATATTTAATTTAAAAATATTAGCATAAGAAGTTTTCCAAGGCAGGAAAACGTGGGGTTTTACAACCTGCAAGTATCCACCAAGATCCATCAATTTTTCGTGAAATTCAAGAATGAAGCAAAGAAAGAAAAGATCCTAAAAGTACACATGTGATACAGAAAAAGAGGAGAAAGAAATGTGCCAATCAACAATGAGAGTAGGATGAAAATATTTTCAGACATGTTAAGTCCTCAACATTTTTACTTTCCATTTAGCTTTTTGAAAATTATTTTTAACTGACAAATAAAAATTGTACACATTTATGGGACACAATGTGATATTTTGATATTTGTTTAAATTGTAGGAAGAGTAAATAAAACTAATTAACATAACCATCACTTCGCCTACTTATCTTTTTGTGTGTATATGGTGAGAACATTTAAAATCTCTTTTAGCAATTTTGAAATATATAATACATTATTGTTTGTTATGGTTACAATTATAATAATGATTACTAAAACTTATTCCTCCTGTGTAACTGAAATTTTGTACTCTGACCAACATCTGCCTTTTCTCTATTCCCTTCACCTGCCTGTGAGTAACTACCATTATACTCACTACTTTTATGAGTTCACATTTTTTAGATTCCACATGTAAGTGAGATCATGTAATATTTGTCCTTCTGGGCCTGGCTTATTTCACTTAACATAATGTCTCCAGGTTCATCCATGCTGTCGCAAATGACAAAATTTTCTTCTTTTTTATGGCTGAACAGTGTTTAATTGTATATATGTATATATCACATTTTCTTTAGCCACTCATCCATTGATGAACATTTCGGTTGCTTTCATATCTTGGCTATTGTGAATAGTGCTGCAATGAACTGGGAGTGCAGATATCTCTTTCACATAGGTATTTCAATTGTTTTGGATGTATACCCAGAACAGGGATTTTAATTTGTTGAGGAACCTCTATAGTGTTTTCCAAAATGGCTATTCTAATTTACATTTCTGCCAACAGTGTGCAAGGGGTCCCTTTTATCCACATCTTCACCAACACGAGCTATCTTTTTTTTTTTTTTTGAGACGGTGTCTCACTCTGTCTCTCAGGCTGGAGTGCAGTGGCGCGATCTCGGCTCACTGCAAGCTCCGCCTCCTCCTGGGTTCACACCATTCTCCTGCCTCAGCCTCCTGAGTAGCTGGGACTACAGGCGTCCGCCACCATGCCCGGCTAATTTTTTGTATTTTTAGTAGAGATGGGGTTTCACCATGTTATCCAGCATGGTCTCGATCTCCTGACCTCATGATCCCCCCGCCTCGGCCTCCCAAAGTGTTGGAATTACAGGCGTGAGCCACTGCGCCCGGCCTCTTTTATCTGTATAATGTTAGTCATTGTGACAGTGATACGGTAATATCTCATTGTGGTTTTGTTTGCATTTCCTTTTTTGTTTTTCTTTTTTGAGACAGAGTCTTGCTCTGTCGCCAGGCTGGAGTGCAATGGCACGATATTGGCTCACTCCAACCTCCGCCTTCCAAGTTCAAGCAATTCTCTTTCCTCAGCCTCCTGAGTAGCTGAGACTACAGGCGCGTGCCACCACGCCCAGCTAATTTTTTTTTTTTTTTGTATTTTTACTAGAGACGGGGTTTCACCCTGTTGGCCAGGATGGTCTCAATCTGTTGACCTCGTGATCCACCCACCTGGGCCTCCCAAAGTGCTGGTATTACAGGTGAGAGTCACTGTGCCCAGCCCTGCATTTTCTTTTCTATTTAGCTTTTTAGAGGAAGCTACTGAAGGATGTCCTCAATCAGAATAATGTACCAAGAGAGAAGATACAGAACCCAGAGACAGGGGAGCCAACACCGAAATGAACTGAAAGACAGTCCTCAGATGACAGCGTGCTGAGGGCCTAGAGGTTAATAAGTTTAGGCCAAAGTAGGTAGGTGGGGGCTTCAGGAGAGATGTCTTCCAGAAAGGAATTAATCAGTGAGATTCATGAAGTACCTATTTGTGAGAAAATATTATTAAAATTAGAGATACGATTTTTTTAGAAAATTTGGGAATATAAGCAAATTCCCAACACCAACTAAAAATGAAGCAGTTACTAACTTCTTGAAAAAGTTAGAAAGCTAGATAAGAAAAGAAACCCTGTTACAGGTTCATAACTTGACTCGGCTATGAACATATGTACTTATAGCAAATTAAAAAGCTAGATAATTAATTAAATTATCTAATTAAATAAAAAATTAAAAAGCTAGATAAAAAGAAACCCTGTTATTATTTTGTAACTTGACTCAGCTATGAACATATGTACTTACATCATCATAATAAGGTAAACATTGAATACTGACTCTACCAAAAATTGTGACAAGATTATAATCAGAAAGAATAAAAGTGAAGGCTGTGTGTGGTGAGAACTTTAAAGGGTTAACTCACATTTATGTAATATATTTAGATAATGTCTAAAACCAAGAAATCAAAAATGACTATATTTTTTGTAAAAATCTAACATGGGAATAAATGCAGAGCATATAGCTAAAAGCTGAAATTGTTTGCTTCTGAGGATAGGAGAAGATCGGGAAGTCAAGTGATGACTTGATTGAAATCTAGTAATTTTGACTTAAAAAATTTTAAAACATATTATTAATATTTAATTATTTAATATTAAATATTATCAGGGAGTACATGTGCAGGTATGTCACATGGATATATTGCAAAATGCTGGTTTTTGTTTTGTTTTGTTTTCTGAGCTTCTAGTGAACCCTTCACCCAAAGAGTGAACATAGTACCCAATATGTAGCTTTTCAACCCTTGTTCCTCTTCCACCCTCCCTGTTTTTGGGATCCCTGGTGTCTATTATTTCCATCTTTATGGCCATGTGTACCCGTTATTTAACTTTCGCCTATAAGTGAGAACATGAGGTATTTGATTTTCTGTTTCTGAGTTATTTCACTTAGGAAAATGGCCTTCAGTTCCATCCACGTTGCTGTGAAGGATATAATTTCATTCTTTAATGACTGCATAGCATTCCAGGGTGTAGATATATTACGTTTTCTTTGTTGACCAACTTAGGTTGATTCCATGACTTTGCTATTGTGAATAGTGCTGTGATAAACAGACAACTGCAGGTATCTTTTTGATAAATGGTTAATTTCCTTTGGATAGACAGTAGTTGGGTTTCTGGGTTGAATAGTACTTCTATTTTTAATTATTTGAGAAATCTCCATATTGTTTTCCATAGAGTTTGAACTGATTTACATTCCCACCAACAGTATATAAGCATGCTTTTTTCTCTGCATCTTTGCCAACATATGTTATTTACTGACTTTTTAATAATGCCAACTGGACTAGTGTGAGATGGTATCTCATTATGGCTTTAATTTACATTTCTCTGACAATTAGTAATATTGAGCATTTTTCATGTTTGTTGCCATTTGTATGTCTTTTTGAGAAGTTTCCGCTTATGTCCTTTGCCCACTTATTAATGGGGCCATTTGTTTTTTTCCTTGTTAACTTAAGTTCTTTGTAGATTCTGAATATTAGTCCTTTCTTGGGTGCTTTGTTTACAAATATTTTCTTCCATTCTGTAGGTGGGTTGTCTGTTTACTCTGTTGATTTTTATTTTGCTGTGCAGAAGATCTTTAATTAAGCCCGATTTGTCTATTTCTGGGGTTTTATTTGCAGTTACTTTTGAGGTCTTAGTCATGAATTCTTTGCCTAGGCCAATGTCCAGAAAAGTTTCTTCTACATTTTCTTCTACAGTTTTTATGGTTTCAGATAAGTCTTTAATCCGTCTTGAGTTAATTTTTGTATATGGTGAGAGGTAGGGATCTACTTTTATTCCTCTGCATAAGGCTAGCTGGTTTTCCCAGAACCATTTATTGAATAGGGTGTCCTTTCCCCATTGTTAATTTTTGTTGATTTTGTTAAAGATCAATTGGTTGTAGGTGTGTGGCTTTATTTCTGGATCCTCTGTTCTGTTTCATTGACTTATGGTTGATTTTTGTACCAGTACCATGCTGTTTTGGTTTGGCCTTGTAGTGTAGATTGAAATGTGGTAATGTGATGTCTCTGGTTTTGTTCTTTTTGCTTAGGATTGCTTCATCTATTTGGGCTCTTCTTTGCTTCTATATAAATTTTAGAATTGTTTTTTCTAATTCTGTGAAAAATGACATTGCAAATTAGATAGAAATTGCCTTGAATCTGTAGATTGTTTTGATCTGTACAGTCGTTTTTAACAATATTGATTCTGCCTATTCAATAACATGTAATGTTTTCCCATTTGTTTGTATCATCTATGATTTTTTTCATCAGTGTTTTGTAATTCTCCTTGTAGATGTCTTTCACCTACTTTGTTAAATGTATTCATAGGTTTTTTTAATTAAAAATCATTATTATTATTTATTATTTTTAATTTTCTTGGGCACATAGTAGATGTATATATTTATGGGGTACATGAGATGTTTTGATACAGGCATACAACGTGAAATAAGCACATCATGGAGAATGGGGTATCCATCCCCCAAGTATTTATCCTTTGAGTTACAAACAATCCAGTTACACTCTTTAAGTTATTTAAAAATGTACAGTTAAGTTATTATTGACTATGTCACCCTATTGTGCTATCAAATAGTAGGTCTTATCAATTCTTTCCATTTTTGGGGGGACCCATTAACCATTCCCGCCATCCTCCTACCCCCTGACTACTCTACTCAGCTTCTAGTAACCATCCTTCTACTCTCTATGTCTAGGAGTTCAATTGTTTTGATTTTTAGATCCCACAAACAAGCGAGAACATGCGATATTTTTCTTTCTGTACCTGGCTTATTTCACTTAACATAATGACCTCCAGTTCTATCCATGTTGTTGCAAATGACAGGATTTCACTGATTTTTTTATGACTGAATAGTGGCCCATTGTGTATATGTACCACATTTTCTTTATCCATTTATCTGCTGATGGACCCTCAGGTTGCTTCCAAATCTTAGCTATTGTAAACAGTGTTGGAACAAATACAAGAGTGCAGATATCTCTTTGATATACTGATTTCTCTTCTCAGTGCGACTGCTAGATCATATGGTAGCTCAATTTTTAGTTTTTTGAGATACCTCTGAACTCTTCTCCATAGCAGTTGTATTAATTTACATTCCCACCGTCAGTGTACAAGAGTTCTTTTTTCTCCACATCTTTGCCAGCATTTATTATTGCCTGTCGTTGGAAATACACCATATTAACTGGGGTGAGATGATAATTCATTGTAGTTTTTATTTGCATTCTTCTGATGATAAATGATGTTGAGCATCTTTTAATATGCCTGTTTGCCATTTGTATGTCTTCTTTTGATAAACATTTATTCAAATCTTTTGCCCAGTTTTTTACTGGATTATTAGATTTTTTTTTTTCTGTAGAGTTGTTTGAGTTCTTTATATATTCTGCTTATTAATCCTTTGTCAGATGGGTAGTTTGCAAATGTATTCTCCCATTTTGTGGGTTGTCTGCTCACTTTGTTGATTGTATCCTTTGTTGTGTGGAAGCTTTTTAACTTGATGTGATCTTATTTGTCCATTTTTGCCTTGGTGCCTGTACTTGTGGAGTATTACTCAAAAAATTTTTGCCCAGATCCATGTCCTGGAGAGTGTCCCCAGTGTTTTCTTGTAGTTGTCTCACAGTTTGAGGTCTTAGATTTAAGTTTTTAATTCATTTTGATTTGAGTTTTGTCTTTCATGAGAGATAGTGGTCTAGTTTCATTCTTCTACATATGGATATCCAGTTTTTCCAGCACCATTTATTGAAGAGACTGTCTTTTCCCTAGAGTATGTTCTTGACACCCTTGTTGAAAATTGCGGTGGCTCACGCCTGTAATCTCAGCACTTTGGGAGGCTGAGGTGGGCAGATCACCTGAGGCTGGGAGTTCCAGGCCAGCCTGACAAACATGGAGAAACCCCGTCTCTACTAAAAATACAAAATTAACTGGGCATGGTGGCAGATGCCTGTAATCACAGCTACTCAGTAGACTGAGGCAGGAGAATCGCTTGAACTCGGGAGGCAGAGGTTGCGGTGAGCTGAGATTGCACCATTGCACTCCAGCCTGGGCAACAAGAGCAAAACTCTGTCTCAAAAAAAAAAGAAAAAAAAAAGAAAGAAAGGAAGAAAGAAAGAAAATTAGTTCACTGTAGATGTACGAATTAGTTTCTGTGTTTTCAATTCTGTTCCATTAGTCTGTGTGTCTGTTTTTATGAAAGTACCATGCTATTTTGGTTACTATAGCTCTGTAGTGTAATTTGAAGTCAGATAATGTGATTTCTCTAGTTTTGTTCTTTTTGCTTAGGATGGTTTTGGCTATTCTGAATATTCATAGGTTTTTAATTTTTGGTTTATTGTAGTTATACATGTGATCATGTTCTTTATTTGGTTCTCAGCTTAAACATTAAAAGGAGCTAATTTGTGCATTAATTTTGTATCCTGAAATTTCACTGAAGTCATTTATCATGTCTCAGAGTCTTTTGAGAAATATTTAGGGTTTTCTAAGTATAGGATCATGTCATCACCAAACAGAGAGACTTTGAGTGCCTTTTTTTCCTATCTGGATGCCTTTTATTTCTTTCTCTTGCCTGATTGCTCTGGCTAGGACTTCCAGTACTATGTTGAATAGGAGTGGTGAGAGTGGACATCTTTGTTTTGTTTCAATTCTTAGTGGTGAGAGTGGGCATTTTTGTTTTGTTTCAATTGTTAGGGAGAAGGCTTTCAACTTTTCCCCATTCTGTGTGATGTTGGCTGTGGGTTTGTTAGATATGGCTCCTCTTATTTTGAGGTATGTTCCTTTGTTCTCTAGTTTGTTGAGAGTTTTCATCATAAAGGGATATTGGATTTTTCTCAAATGCTTTTTCTGCCTCTATTGAAGTGATTGTAAGGTTTTTGTTTTAAAATCTGTTTATATGGTGAATCACATTTGATTTGTGTTTGTTCAATAATCCTTGTATTTCTAGAATAAAACCTACTTGATCACAATGAATATCTTTTTTGATGTGCTGTTGCATTCTATCAGCTAGTATTTTGTTGATAATCTTTGTGTCTATGTTCATCAAAGATATTGGCCTGTAGTCTTCTTTGTTTTGTTGTGTCCTTATCAAATTTTGGTTTGAAGATGATACTGGTTTTGTAGAATGAGTTGTGGAGGAATCTGTCCTCATCAATTTTTTGGAATAGCTTCAGAAAGATTAGTGCCAGCTCTTCTTTGTACATCATATAGAATTTGGCTGTGATTTTTTCTGGTCCTGGATTTTTTTGGTTGGTAGAATTTTTTTTACTGCTTCAATTTCCTAACTCATTATTGGTCTGTTCAGGATTCCAATTTCTTCCTGGTTAAATCTTTGGAGGTTGTATATTTGCAGGAATTTATCAGTTTCTTCTAGGTTTTCCTGTTTGTGTGTATAGACATACTCAGAGTAGCCTCTGAAGAGCTTTTGTATTTCTGTAATATTTATTGTAATGCCACCTTTGTCATTTCTGATTGTGCTAATTTGAATTTTATTTTTTTCTTGTTTAGCTAGTGGTCTCTTAATTTTGTTTATCTTTTCGAAGAACGAACTTTTTGTTTCATTGATCCTTTGTATGTTTTTTGGTCTCAATTTCAGGTAGTTCTGATCTTTGTTACTTCTTTTCTCCTGCTAGCTTGGGGTTTGGTTTGTTCTTATTTTTTAAACTCCTTTAGGTGTAACATTTGGTTGTTAACTTGAGATCTTTCTATCTTTTTGATGTGGGTATTTAGTGCTATAAATTTTCTTATTAACATTGCTTTTGTTATGTCTCAGAGGTTTTGGTATGTTGTGTCTTTATTTTCATTTGTTAATTTTGTTGATTTCTGAATTAATTCTGTTGTTTACCTCAAAGTCATTCAGGAGCAAGTTGTTTAGTTTCCGTGTACTTGTGTGGTTTTGAGAATTCCTCTTGGATTGATTTCTAATTTTATTCCTCTGTGGGCCAAGAAGATGCTTGATGTAATTTTGATTTTTCTTGATTTTATTGAGACTTGCTTTATGACCAAGCATATAATCAGTTTTATTTATTTTTATTTTTTTAATTTTTAATTTTTTGGGTACATAGGAGGTGTATCTATTTATAGGATACATGAGACATTTTGATACAGACATGCAATGTGTACTAATCACTTCATGGATGAGGGAGTATTTATCCCCTCAAGCATTTATCCTTTGTGTTACAATCCAGTTATACACTTTTACTTATTTTAAAAGGTATAATTAGATTATTATTGACTATAGTCACCCTGCTGTGCTATCAAATACTAGGCCTTATTCATTCATTCTAACTATTTTTTTGTACTTATTAATCATATCCACCTCCTCCCCAGCCCCCTACTACCCTTCCTAGCTTCTGGTAATCATCTTTCTACTCTCTATCTCCAGGGGATCATCTTATTATTATTATTCTTAGATCCTACAAATGAGTAAGAACATGCAATGTTTGTCTTTCTGTGCCTGGCTTATTTTACTTAGCATTGAGTGGACCTCCAGTTCCATTCATGTCGCTGCAAATGAATGACTCTCATTATTTTTTATGGCTGAATAGTAGTTCATTGTGTATAGGTACCATATTTTCTTTATCCATTCATCTGTTGATGGACACTCAGTTTCCTCCAAATCTTAGGTATTGTAAACAGTGTTGCAACAAATATGAGAACGCAGTTATTTCTTTAATACATTGAGTTCCTTTCTTTTGGTTATATACCCAGCAGTGCAATTACTGGATCATATGAATAATTTCAGAGAATGTTCTATGTACAGATGGGAAAAAGATATATTCTGCAGTTTTGGCATAGAATGTTCTGTAGATGTCTATGAAGTACATTTGGTGAAAAGTACAGTTTAAGTCCAGAATTGTTTTTGTTAGTTTTCTGCTTTGTTGATCTGTCTAGTGCTGTCAGTGGAGTGTTGAAGTCCCCCACTATTATTGTATGGCTATTTTCTCAGGTCATGTAGTATTTATTTTATAAATTTGGGTACTCTGGTGTTGGGTGCATATATATATATATATGTTAAGTCTTCTTGTTGAGTTGAATACATTATTATTTCAACCACTCATCACAATGTTCTTTGTCTTATTTTACTGTTAGTGGTTTAGTCTATTTTATCTGATACACGAATAGCAACCTTTGCTCTTTTTTTCCATTTGTATGGAAAATCTTTCTCTACCCCTTTACTTTGAGTTTGTGGGTATCATTACACATAAGATGGGTCTCTTGAAGGCAGCACATGGTTGAGTCTTACTTGTTTGTTTAATCTAATTTGCCAGTCTTGTCTTTTAAGCGGAGCATTTAAGTCATTTACATTCAAGGTTAATATTGATATGTGAGGATTTTTTCCCATCATAGTGTTGTTAGGTAGTTGCTTTGTACAAGGTATAAGTTGCCTTGTAGTCCAATTGTGTGATTGCTTTATAGAATCTGTAAAAAATTTTTTGTACTCATTTGCGCTTTTATGGTAGTAAGTGTCATCCTTTTGTTTTCATGTTTAGAACTCCTTTGAGCATTTCTTCTAGTACTAGTCTGGTGGTGACAAATTCCCTTAGCATTTGCTTGTCTGTGAAAGCCTTTATTTCTCCTTCGTTTATGAAGCTAAGTTTGGCAAGATATAACATGCTTGACTGGCTTTTTTTTTTCTTTAAAAAGGCTAAGAATATGCCTCAATCTCTTCTGGTTCATAAGGTTTCTGCAGATAAGTCCTCTGTTAGTCTGATGGGATTTCCTTTATAGGTAGTTTGGCCTTTTTCTCTAGCTGTCGTTAAGATTTTTTTTTCTTGTTGGCCTTGGACAGTCTGATGACTATATGCCACAGTGATAATCATCTTGTATAGTATCTTGAAGGTGTTCTCTGAATTTATTGTATTTGGATGTTGACCTCTCTAGCAAAATTAGGAAAATTTTTCAGATTTATTCCTTCAAATATGTTTTCCAAGTTGCTTAATATTTCTTCTCCAAGGAATGCCACTAAGTTCATTTGGTTGCTTTACATAACCTCATATTTCTTTAAGGATTTTTTGTTTTGTTTTGTTTTGTTTCAATTCTTCTTTATTTGTCTGACTTGGTTAATTGGAAAGATCAGTCTTCTAGCTCTGAAATTATTTCTTCTGTTTGGTCTAGTCTATTATTAAATCTTTAAAATGTATTTTGAAATTCATTTAGTACATTTTTCAATTTCACAAGTTCTGTTTTTCTTAAATACAGCTTGCTTGTCTTTCATACCCCAAATTGTTTTCCTAATTTCTTTGTGTTGATTTTCAACTTTTTATTGGATTTCAGTGAATTTTCTTACAATTCACATTTTGAATTCTTCATCTGTCATTTCATACTTTTTATTTTGGTTAGGATCCATTGCTAGAGAGCTAGTGCAATTGTTTGGAGCTGTCAAGACACTGTGTATGCTTTTACTGACAGAGGTCTTGCACTACTTCCTTCCTTCTCATTTGGAAACATCTCTGGGAAGAGTAGTGGCTTAAATCCTTGCAAGAAGGAGCTGTCATTTATGTTTGATTTTGCTATCATTTGGGTGGGACTTCTAAATATTTTTAATTTTTTTTCTCAAATGTGTGACTGTGGTGTATATTACATGATCATTTGGTTTCATTTCTGGGTGGTTCCAATGGGCCAAGTCTCTATATGGGCTTTTATGGCTTTCTTATGGCACCTGACAGTCCTGTTGTGGGGCTCATGACCTTAAGTTCAAATAGATTTTGACCTTTGTTTCCCAGCTGCAGTA
The DNA here is from genome assembly GCF_003255815.1 of Theropithecus gelada. Lineage (NCBI taxonomy): Eukaryota > Metazoa > Chordata > Mammalia > Primates > Cercopithecidae > Theropithecus > Theropithecus gelada. Next base: position 137,413,776 of record NC_037676.1, read on the forward strand.
CAGCTATAGACCACAGATATGTCCTCCTGGTGGCTACCACCAAAGTGGGCTCAGGGCATAGCCTCTTACCCCAGTTCAGAGTCAACAACTTTGCAGTTTATCTGTCCTTCATTACCAGCACATTATTGTTCTGTGTAGGGAGGGTGAGTTGGGCCCCACCCTTCGTGCAAACCTAAGAAGCACAGACTCACTTTCAGCTGGGGTACAGCCACTGCAAAAAGCACAAAAAGTACTTTCTCCAAGTGCACATGTACAGACTCCCAGGGAGGAAAACCTCTGATGCCTTCACAACAGTGTAGAGAGGGTAGGAGATGACCCCATTCCACATCTGTTCCTGACCACTGATGTGAGGAGGATTTAAGCCGCTACTCTTCCCTGAGAAGTTTCCAAATGACCACCAATAGCATTTCCCTGGGTCATGAGGGCAGAAAGGCTCCCGAACAGTTTTGTGGTCAGCAGAATGTCACAGGGGTAAGGGAGCAGAGAAGCACTCCCACCTGCCCTTGCCATAGGGCTCTGAGTTCCTCAGGGGTTTGTCTCTGCCAGACTGTTGCTGCTTTCCTTTTCTTTCTGTGGGCAGTCCAGCAGATCCTGACTCTCTTCCCTCAGTTCTCCATTTGGAACATGTCCATGCATGAGTAACTTTTATATTTTTTTCTGAGGAGAACTGGAATCCAATGTAACTAGTCAGCCATCTTGAAAAAGAAGAGAAAAAATATTTGACTTTTTAAGCCATGCACATGTATTATATTGATTAGGAAAAAAAAAAAAAACTTAGGAAAATGAAAGGAAGAATGTGGATGTAGTTTTCTTCCACCCAGTTACTCTTTGGAGATACACTGGTTATGTCAGAGGCATTCACTCATCTGGGGATATTTTACAATATATAGACACACTTCCAGAGAATTCCTCAGTGCTCTTCATTCACATCAATGTTTGTAATAACCACTTGATATAGTTTGGATGTTTGTCCCCTCCAAATCTCATCCTGAAATGGGATTCTCAGTGTTGGAGGTGGAGCCTGGTGGGAATTGTTTGGATCATGGAAGCAGATCCCTCATGAATAGCTTAGTACGATCCCATTGATGATAAGTGAGTTCTTGCTCTGAGTTCATGAAACATCTGTTTTTTTTTTTTTTTTTTTAAGGATCCTGACACCTCTGCTCGCTCTCTCTCTTGCTCCCATTCTCATCGTGTGATATGTTGGCTCCCCCATCACCTTCTGTCATGATTGTAAGCTTCCTGAGGCCCTCACCAGAAGCAGATGTTAGCACTGTTTCATGTACATCCTGTAGAACCGCAAGCCAATTAAACCTATATGTTAAAATAAATTAACCAGCCTCAGGTATTTCTTTATAGTAACCCAGAAACGTATTGACATAGAAAATTGGTACCAAGCAGCGAGCATTGCTATAAAGATACCTGAAGATGTGGAAGCAGCTTGGGAACTGGGTAATGGGCAGAGGTTGAAAGAGTTTGGAGGATTCAGAAGAAGATAAGAAGTCAAGGGAAAGTTTGGAACTTCTTAGAGACTTGTTAGGTGGTTGTGACCAAAATGCTAATAGAAATATAGTCAGCAAAGGCCAGGCTGACAAGGTCTAAGATGGAAATGAGAAAGTTACTGGGAACTGCAGTAAAGGTCAGCAGTGTCACACCTTATCAAAGAGCTTGGCTGTATTGTGTCCATGTCTTTGGGATCTATGGAAGTTTGAACTTAAGAGTTATGACTTAGGGTGTCTGGTGGAAGACATTTCTAAGGAGCAAAGTATTCCAGAATCAGTATTGCTGCTTCTAACAGCCTACAATCAGATGTGGGAACAAAGGAATGACTTAAATTTGGAACTTATATTTAAAACTGAAGCAGAACATAAAAGTTTGGAAATTTGCAGCCTAGCCCTGTGGTAGAGAAAGAAACCAGGTAGGTTGTGAAGCACCTACTTGATAGAGAGATTAGCATGACTAAAAGGGAGCCAAGGTATAAAATCCAATGGGAAAAGGCCTCAAAGACATTTCAGAGATCTTGGAGACAGCCTCTTTTATCAGAGGGCCAGAGGGCCAGGACTAAATAATTTCAAGGGCAGGCCAAGGGCCCCATTGCCCTACCCAGCCTTGGGACACTGCTCCCCATATCCTGGCTACTCCAGCTCCAGATGTGGCTCAAAGGGCCCCATACAGCTCAGATCATTGCTCTGGAGGGCAAATAGACATAAGCCTTGGCTGTTTCCATTGGTGTTAAGTCTGCAGGTACGAAAAATGCAAGCATGAAGGAAGCTTGGAATCTTCCCCCTGGATTTCAGAAGATGTATCAGAAAGCCTGGATGCCCAGGTAGAAGACTTCCAAAGGAGTGGCGCCCTCACAGAGATATTCTACCAGGGCAGTGTGGAGGGGAAATATAGCGTCAGAGCTCCCTTACTAAGTCTCCAACAGGGCACTGCCTAGTGGAACTCTAGGAAGGGACAGCCACCCTCCAGACTCCAGAATGATAGATCCACTGGAAGCTTGAATCTTGAGCATGGAAAAGCCACAGGCACTCAACTCTAACCCATGAGAGTAGCCATGGGGGCTGCACCCTGCAAAGCCACAAGGGTGGAGCTGCCCAAGGCCTTGGGAGCCCACCCCTTGCACCACTGTGCCCTGGATACAGAACATTGAATCAAATAAGATTATTTTGAAACTTTACTAATTATTTCCCTGCTTGGTTTCAGACCTATTGGCTCTTTCTGTTTGCCAATTTCTCCCTTTGGGGATGGGAATGTCTACCTAATGCCTGCACACCATTGTATCTTGGGAATAAATAACTTGGTTTTGATCTCACAGGTTCATAGGTAGAAGGAATTCATCTCCAGGTGAGATGTTGGGCCTGGGATTTGGGACTTGAGACTTTTGAGTTAAGGCTGGAACAAGTTATGACTTTAGGGGACTAGTGCAAAGGCATGATTGTATTTTGAAATGTGAAAAAGACATGAGATTTGGAGGGCTAGGAGTGGAATGATACGGTTTGAATGTTTGTTTCCTCCAAATCTCATGTTAAAATGTGATTCTCAGTGTTGGAGGTGGGGCTGGGGGGAGGTGATTGGAGCATGGGGGCAGATCCCTCATGAATGGCTTAGCACCATTCTCTTGGTGATAAGTGAGTTCTTGCTCTGAGTTCATGTGAGATCTGGTTGTATAAAAAAAGGAGTATGGCTGTCTTTCTCTCGCTCCTGCTCTTTCCATGTGACGTGTTTGCTCCCTCATCACCTTTAGTCATGATTGTAAGCTTTCTGAAGCTCTAACCAGAAACAGATGCTGGTACTGTGCTTCATATACAGGCTGCAGAACCATGAACCAATTAAACTTTTTTCTTTATAAATTACCCAGCCTCATATATTTCTTTATAGCAATGCAAGAGTGGTCTGATACACCATGGTAACTGGACTAGATGCTGTGTACCTGAAGCAAATAAAGAGGGCAAGATAGAAAGATAGTGGACATGCTGACACATGTCTTTTTTGGCCCTTCTCTTTTGGTTCCTTGCCTTTATGAAGACTGGGTTGTGGTGATAGAGCAGATCCATGTACCACCTTAATGATCCTGTTTTTCTCCTTTATGACCTGCTGAGGGCTAAGTGATTGAAAAACAAGTGTTTTAAAATTTAGCTGCTAGCACAGCTATACCAATAAAGAAGAACAGGAGAAAAAAATTAGCCCCCACAAATGGTTTTTTACCTCTGACCGAAGGAGGAATCATCTATTGCTGCCTCTGCTCTGGTACAGGCTATGATTTCTGATTTGCACCATGCTGCTTTCATAATTTGAAAGTTTCTGCCAACAGGTAGATAATCCTTTATGTCTCATGGAGCTGAAATTCACAAAGCACCAGCTGCCTTGTGAGCAGAGAAGCAAAGGACACCCCCCCATTTTATAGACAAAAAAGTGAGATTTAAAATTATTTATCCATCTAGTAAAAATTTTTTAATGGGCACCAAGTATGAAGTGGATACATTTCTAAGCATCCAGATATGGAGAAGAAAGTCAAGATTTTTGTTTTGTTTTCCAGAGTTCAAGGTGTTATAGGTAGAGAGAGAAGTGAAAACTATTACACTGCTATAGGGTAAGTACAGTGATAGAGATGCCTGGGATGTTATGTGAGCACAGGGGAGGGGTGCTGATCCATCCATTAATTCATTTATTCAAAAATAATTACTTAGAACTCAGTGATAAGTGCTGGCTGGATGCTGGAGGTACATCTGAGAATAAACTATATTTCATCCTTGGATTCATGAAACTTAAAGTCCAGTGGTTTTTGGCTATGCATTGGAATCACCTGGGGAGGTTTAAATATCCTGATACCCAGACTCACTGCATATTGTGATGAGAGAGAATTGTGTTAGCTTGGTTAGTGTTGCTCTAAAGGAATGCCTGAGGCTGGGTAGTTTATAAAGAAGAGAGGCTATTTGGCTCACAATTCTGCTAGCTGAAATGTTCAAGATTGGGCATTTGGTGAGGGTCTCAGCTGCTTCCACCCTTGGTGGAGGGGAGAGGGAGCTGCCATATGCAGAGATCATATGGTAAGGGAGGAAGCAAGAGAGAGAGAGTGTGGAGGTGCCAGGCTCTTTTTGACAGCCTGCTCTTGAGGGAACTCCCCTCAACCAGGGAGGGCATTAATCTATTTTTGAGGGCTCTACCCCCAGAGCAAAAACAACTCCCATTAGATCCCACCTCCAACATTGGTGATCAAATTTCAACATGAGATTTGGAGAGAACAAACATCTAAGTTATTGTAAAGGTATCCAGGAATCTGTGCTGCCTAAAGCTCCCCAAGTGATACCAATGTGCAGGCAAGGCTGATACTCACTGGCTCAAAGGAGAAGACTGGTAAGAAATAAGTAAATGCGTAATATCAAACAGTGATGAGTACAATAAAGGAAACTCATAGAATGTGGTGATAAAGAATTAGAGGATGGAGGGATCCTCACTGGCCACCTTGGCCAGAGGAGGCATCTCTGACGAGGTGATAGTTAATTTGATACCTGAAAGATAAGCATCTGCAGCAAGCATTAAAGGAGAAGAAATAAATAAACATCCATGAGGCCCCAAGAGGAGAGAACTTAGCCTCCATCAGTTCCTGGGAGGCTGGAGGCTATGTGGCTGTGAGCCTCTGCCTTAGGCATGCAAAGGGAGCCCAACCTGGGGGTTGCAGAGAAACAGGTTGCTTCACATGTGGAAATGGGAACAATTTGGTTTATGTTCTTGAAATAAGAAAGGAAGAAAGATGGAGGATGGTAAGGGAAGAAAGGACAAGGAGGAAAAGGAGCCACACTTCAGGAACCTGAAGTTAGAGTTGTGTGGAAGGCTTGGGGATTTCTCCCTCTCTCCCTGTCCTTCGCTTCCTCTTCTTTCTGAACTGACTCCTTTCTCTTCTCTTTTCTTCCTTCTCCTTCCTCCCTCCTCCATCCTCCCTCGTCCTCCTCTCCTCCTCTTCTTCTTCTTCTTGCTCTTCCTCTTCCTCTTTTTCTTCTTCTCTTCCTTTCTTTCTTTTTAAGAATTAAGCATGTGGAATGTTAACTTTTGAAGGATTTGGGCTGCTAAGATGCATATTCCTCTATCTCCATCAAACCTCTAGAATAGTCACACCTGGGTGTGGCTATTAGTACAACTGTGAGCACGTACACTGTAGAAATTCAGGACACAGACGAATGTCCCATTTGGGTCTATGCAGTTTAAAAGAGTCAAGCTCTAAAGTGAGCTCACTTTGAACCAGAGGCTTGTGGCAGAGGTGTCCAGGGGAGCATAAGCCTAGTAGAAATGTATAGCATTTGGGGTCAAACATTTACAAAAGGCCATACCATTCACTGGGGGGGCTTCTTCTCTCCCCCCTCTTACTCCCAGGGTTCTGGCTTCTTTCTCCCTAGCTCCTTGCTCCCATTCTTGCTCAGGCTCCAAACAGCAGCAGGAAGGAGCTTTTAAAAATATCAACATTATCATGTCTCTCTTCTGCTATTAAAAAAAAAAAATCTGCAAACTCTCTTCCTGGCCAGCAAGCCCATGTTTTCAGGTGTGTCAGTCTCTTCAAATGTGTCTTCAGCCTCCCTTTGTCTCTCCTCCTCTCTGCTCTGTGTTCTTGTCCTGTGGATGGGAACTACAGGTGTGGGGTGAGCTCAATATACTCTCAAATTACTTACCCTGCTGGTGTTTCAGTTTCCTTGTTTTTGAAGTGGAGGTAGTAATAGTCCTTGCCTCATAGCTGTTGTGAAGCTCTAATGAGACAATGCCTGAACACAGCTTAGTCCCCTGTAGGGATCAGAGTGATCTAGGAAGGGTAGGTGCCGTGGCAGGTGGCGTTATTAATTATCTGGTGCTTCCCACAACTCTGGCATGAAATCCTAAAGCAAGATATTTGTCCAATCGGGAAGCTATATTGAGTTACACAGAAAAGTAAGGTCCTAGGCAAGCCCCCATCTCTGTAAGAGGGAGGAAAAAATAGCAATTCTTAAAATAAAATCAGTTTTATCTATTATAAAAGCATCACTTAAGATGTTTGAAACTTAAAAGTGTCAAAGAAACACATAAAAAAGCCATCCGTGATTCCACCTACAAAAGACAACCATTGTTACTATGTAGGCTCTGTTATTGCCAGTTGCTTTATTAATGCACAGACTTTTATTTTCCTGTTTTCTTTGCTAGTTTTCAATTGCAATAATCAAACTGTCTAAAATATGTTAACCTTGATTTTTTTTTTTTTTTTTTTAGCCAGAGTCTTGCTTTGTCACCCAGGCTGGAGTGCAGTGATCTTGGCTCACTGCAACCTCCGCCTTCTGGGTTCAAGTGATTCTCATGCCTCAGCCTCCTGAATATCTGGGACTGTAGGCATGTGTCACCACATCTGACTAATTTTTTGTATTTTTAGTAAAGACAGGGTTTCACCATGTTGGCCAGGCTGGTCTTGAACTCCTGACCTCAAGTGATTCACCTGACTTAGCCTCCAAAATTGCTGGGATTACAGGTGTGAGCCACCATGCCCGGCCTAATCTTGATTTTTAAAATTTAACAATTATCATCTGTTTCTTTATATTTAACAGTGAAAGTAATAACTAATAAATTACTTACTACTGTCCAGGAACTGACTTAAGAATATTACATAAATAATCTCATCCAACAAATTGGATGATATCTGCATTTTGAAGTGGTTGAGGTCAAGGCTTAGAGTTGACTAACATGCCCAAGGTTACGTAACATGTAAGTGTCAGAGCTGGGTTTGGAGAAAGGTCTGTCTGACCCAGACCCTGGATGCTCAGTTTTCACCCTCCCTTCCCCGCTACTGGCCTTTGCTTAGGGGGTTTTATGGTATAGGTTGGGCAGTGCAGGTAGGAAGCCAGTTTTTGTAGGATTACAGAAATCTACCTCATCTGGGTGCCCTGGTCAGCAGCCCTTTGTTTTCTGCCACATTCCCCCCGGGGTGGGGGGTTCCAGAAAGAAGCATCGCTTTCAGACTCACTTTTGTTCTGCCTGTATTGAAAATTGGAGCTTGATTAATACTAGTACTGCTGCTAATTCAACAGCATGATCCTTTTATGATTATTTCTTTTCTGAGATTTACTCCTGAAGGTTTAACTATAGAAATGCTTAAACATAGTTTTTGGATTTTTCATGGCCCAGGCAGTGTCTTTTATGTGCCTATATCACCTGCTGCTGTCTGTTGTCCCTGGTCTTTAAATTATATCTGGCTCTTCCCCACTGCCATCCATAGGAAAAAGTCACTTGCAAGAAAAATGCATGTCCCACATGTTCAGAGTAGTCCCCAAAGTGGCTTGTACCTGCTCTCTAATGACCACCCCCTTAACTTGGCTTATTAATTTGGATGAGTTTTTGGTAAAAGTGACCAGAAAACCAACCCCATAAGCCAACAGAAAGTATATTAGCTCGCATAATAGTAAAGTACAAGAGCTGGCTTCAGACATGGCTGGATCCAGGATCTCCAGTCACGTTATCAGGGCCCATATTTCTCCATCTCTTTGTTCTGCCCTCTTCTCTGTGTTGGCTTCGATTCTAGATAGACTGCTGTGAAGAGCAAAGTGGCTAAAATCCTTCCACCTCTGAGTCTAGCAGAAAAGAGAGTAAAGGTGTTTTGGGACCTTACCAACTCAAGGTTAACTCTCTCTTTTTCTCTCCTTTTTAGTTAGAGCTGCTTTTGGTGGTAGAAACTGTGTGTTATGAGAGCATAACTGTTTTCTGTCACTGCATCTATCTTTTAGGAAAAGTACTAGAATTTGCTGTAAGCTATGGCTAAGACTTCCTCTAAAATGTTCAGGGCTTTGCAGACATGACATCACTCAATTTGGTATCTCAAGGGGTTCTCCAGTTTATTTCCTTCCTCAGGAGTATTAGGAAGGAAGGAGAAAGTGGGGGAAAGAGAGTGGCTGAGCATTAATTTCTGGGACCAGGCACTGTACCGGCTGTCTGACTTGTGCCCTTTCATTTAAACTTGCTTGTGACTCTAGTGACTGTAAGAGGAAAAAGTGAATCATCATTTCCATTTTACAGTTGAGGGAACCTTGACTCAGTTGCTAAGTAGAAGAGCTGGGATCTAGATTCAGATCTATTGACAGCGGGTCTGTGCTCAGAACCATCGCTTTCCTGCCTACAGGGGGATGCTTAGCTAGAAGAAGAGAAGCCTCAGAAGAAAAGTGGTTACTAACTTTCAGACCTGAAGATAGGATGCAGGGGAGGAGAGGGGGTCAAAGGTGGGCTGTCCATATCAATTTACTCTGCAAATTGGGGTGCCTTTGAGGCTGAAAAATGGTGCTATTAATAATTTTACCAGAATAACAGGCATCCCCTGGGACTCCCCTGAGCTAAACTGGGGTGCACAGCCATTCCAACCAAAGGCAAATGAATGAAGGGCATAGGAAAATCACCTTGAGCTCATTTTTATATATAAGAAAGTGGAGTCTCCAAATCACAGATCTGGTTGGTAGAGCAGCTGGCATTCTCATCCAGGTCTGTATCATTCCAAAGTTCATGCCCTCTTTTTCCACTACAGCCTTCTGCCTTCTGACATCCTTGAATTCCACTTCTCCAAAGTACAGCTCCCCACTGGGCCTGGGAGTGGAGCTGGGCATTGCCAACAGCACCCCTCCTCTGCCAGCACACTGGGGACATCATCTTCTTCTTAAATCTGTTTATTCCCAGAGACATTCTGTCTTCACTTCCCCATATGGAGGCTTCCTCTGTGCCCAGCCCTGGGGACTGGGCAGGAAGAGAGGTGTTTTCCTTTTGCCAAATGCAGGCAGCACTGAAGGTCTCAGGATCCCTGTTCCCATCTGACTGCCCCATGTCTGTCTCTTCACCCAGATCCCTTCTCATGCACATATGTGTTCATCTGTTCAGTTAATAGTTTATTAATCACAACTTTGATTCACTGAATATTTATTCAAAAATAAACTCTGAGTCAGGACCTCTGTTAAGTGTTAGGATTAGAAGAAAAACAAGGCACAAGTTCTCTGTCCTCAAGGAGCTCACAGACCACTGAAGGAAGCAGAAAGCTCTCATGATCCAATCAAGGAGGTGTTGGGAGCATGAGGAAGGTCATTGAGGGTCAGTGTTGCCACCTGGGCATGGAGGGTCAGTGACATTTTCTAGGATGAAGAGGCAGAAGTACTGTGCAATTAGTTACATCCATTTATCCACCCACAACTCATCCATCTTTTCCTCCAACAATTGTGCTTAAATACATTTGTGCCTAATGAGCACTGACAGCTCAATGTAATAGCTTTTCAAATGTTCAAGGTCTTCTTCCCTAGCCTCTTTGCCAGACACTATGTATAAAAGTGAACATGTCCTCATGGAACTTAGAGTCTACTGAACTTAGGTCTATAATTGTGCTGTAATCACTGGGGCACACTGTGGATTCCCAAACCCCACTTCTGAAACTCTGGATCATGAAATCAGGACCAGGACATCAGAATCTTCACTGAAACAGAGTATTCCGAGTATTTAACTTGGGTTAAATTCAAGTATTTAACTCGAGTGAAGCATTGCTCTAACTGATGACCAGCAGGCCTTGAAAAGTGAGAAGGTAAAACTCAGACTAGACATTCCAGATAGAGACATAATGTTAAAAAAATATCCTAGAAGTGTGAAAGTACAGGAGTGTGTGTAGGGAGAGAAAAAAATTCAATGACCAGGGAATGAGATATATAGGGTTGGGGCAAGCAGTGGGTGGTCTGAATTGAACACATTGGAAGGTAGACAGAAGCTAGATTTTGATTGCAGGGGCTGGGATTCATGCTGACAAGTTGTGGCTGTATCTTAGAGGCAACTGGGAATATAGAAGGTATTTTAAGGGGTCACTTAAAAAAAATCTCCATGAATCTGGAGGCCTCAGACATTTTCTAAATCTCTTCTCCTTTTTTTTTTTTTTTTTTTTTTTTGAGATTGAGTCTTACTCTGTCACCCAGGCTGGAGGGCAGTGGCACGATCACACCTCACTGCCACCTCCGCCTCCTGGGCTCAAGTGATGCTCCTGCCTCAGCCTGCCGAGTATCTGGGATTACACGTGCCCGCTACCATGCCTGGCTAATTTTTGTATTTTTAGTAGAGACAGGGTTTCGCCGTGTTGGCCAGGCTGGTCTCGAATTCCTGACTTCAGGTGATCTTCCTGCCTAGGCCTCCCAAAGTGCTGGGGTTACAAGTGTGAGCCACTGTGCCCAGCCTGGCAATTTTCTTCATTTGAGAATAGTAATATCTACCTTCAGGGTGATTTTAGGAATTTGGTGAGATTCAGTGGCACATACCCTGCTCAGTAAATAGTAGTCTCCTTATTTATGTTATCATCTGGGTCTCAGAGCATGCAGCATTCCTGAGAGGCAGGCAAAGAGGTGAGACCACTCTCATTGGCCGGGCGAGACCCTCCAGGATGGGACAGGGTGAGTAGCCGACTGGAGTCAATGCAGTCACGGGAGAAGAAAAGCTGGAGAAATGAATACCTTGCTCCCAAGGCTTGTTTGTGTAAAGAGAAGGAAATGAAGAAAAGAAGTAAAACCTTGGGAGGCATTTATTCCATACTTGGCTGTTTATAGGCTAGGCTCAGTCATTAAAATGACCTCGGACTTAATAGTGACCAGTATTCATAATAATAGCAACCTCAGTAAAAATAAAAACAAAAGAGATTTGCTCACAGCCCTGGCCTCCTGGCCCTTACACTGCTTGCTCCGGGTTGTGCTATCTTTCTGCCTTCACTGTGTTCCTCCCCACTGCTTTCCAATCTGTATTCGTGACTGCCTCTCCTAGAAGCAAACCTCTTCCAGACAAGGTCCCTGAGGATCACCTGGCAGGAGCAACGCAGCCTCCTGGTTTTCTGAGCTCCTGGAGGGCAGGCGTCCTGTCCTGGGCATCTCCTCTGCCATTTGGCTTTCGAAGCCCTACCATTTCCAGCCTCTGCCACCTCTTCATGGCCAATGCCCCTGGCTCCTCTTTTTCCTTTTCAGCAGGGAGCTGGTTCTGGGAATAGTACCTTTGCTTACAGGGTCTGCTTCTCTCAGTAATGAGTGAGTTGGGTGAGTGCCTCGAAGTCTATTAAAGTCGTTGATTCATTAATTGTTTTCTCTTTCTCTTGGCTTAAAGATTCCAACATAATCACATTGTAATTTGGTGGCTGCAACACATGACTCAGCAAAAGAGGGAATTCCTAGGAGGGGGAGTGCTGCAAGACCCTCAGTGCAATCACCCTTTTGTCCCTGTCCTTTGGGGTTCATGTAGCACCTGCAAAGCAGTCTCTGAGATGAGAGCGACATGGTGCTTGCTCCTATGGGATCCACTGTCAAGTGGAGAAGATTGATGAGTGAATGAATTAACACAGGAATGAATGAACACATGTGTCTTAATTCATGCATACTGTAGCAGTGACTGTTGGTCCCTCACCCAGATGCCCTGAGACCCTTCAAACCACACTGTGCACCCCTTTCTCAGCCAGAGCCTTACACTCTTCCTTGGAGAACAGCCCTTGGGCTACTGGAGCCACTTTGCCTCCCTAGACTCATGTGACTGGAAGGATCAGTGGTCCTTAGTCTGTGACCAATGGCTTTGGCAATAGAAAGGCCCATATCCCTTGTCTTAGGTTGGGACAATTCAGAATTTACCTTCCTTAGGGCTTTGCCTGAAATTTCTCCCTTTCCCTTCCCTTTCTTCTTCTCCTGGGATCACGTCCATAAATTATCACTTGCACACAAGTCCTCATCTCAGGGACTGCTTTAGTGAAACCCAACCTAAGATAGTCACACCCAAGCATACAGCCCCACATAAACAAGGACGAAGAAAGGAAAAATATCACAAGAGGTGGTACTTATAACCACGTCCTGGAGAATTACTCATGTCACCAGGAAGAAAGACTAGAGAGAGAGAGGGGTATAGTCAATGTGTATTTTTAGAATTCCTATACTTTGAGTTTCACCTTCTGACGGTCAAAACTAGAGGTCACCTTCCAAGGCTCCTTTGAAGTCTAGCCCCAGGCATGTGACCTAGACGTGACCAATCTAACCCTTCCTTGCTAGACTTCCACTCCATGGCAGAAGACACAAGATGACAGGGTAGGAATCTCTTTCTATGGCCATGGTGGTGATGGAAGAGGTGATTGTGGAGGTAGAAGGAGTGGTCTCTTCTCAGACTAGTCCAGGGCTGCCATGGGGTTGCTTCTGGAAGTCAGGCCTGGAGCCTGTTTTCTCAATCATCCTACTGGCTCATCTGAATCAACACCTTTTCTGCCCTATCAGTTATTCAGCTCCCATTGCCTGCAGTCGAGTTGAGAGGGAAAGAAGGGAAGGAGGGAATTCCAGGCAGAGAAACAGTGTATGCAAAAGCTGGAAGGTGTGACAAAAGGAACTGGCAACAGGCAGGGCAGCCCAGCATGGACCAGAGATGGAATGGGTGCCCAAGGACCAGATTACTGTGCTCTATTCTAGACCAGTCCCCATGCAGCCATTTGCTTCCTCTGTGACCTCGGACAAGTCACTTCTTTATAGTTTCAAAGCAGAGGTAGCAGGACGCACCACGTGCTCCCTCTCCAGAGCGGTTTCCCCTCTGAGCTGTGAGTTGTGAATATCAACTCTCCCCTATGCCCTTAGTTTTGGAAGGTCAGGAAGGTTCACTCTGCAGCCAGATGATCATCTCATCAGTTGGTGGTCAGTGGGTGCTGATCGTCCAGGTCCACAGGGTGCTGCAGTGAGTCCCATGTCTCCCTTCATGTTGCCTCTCTGTCCGTGTCATGGAGGGTAGAAGGGGCTCTTTGCTGGTAGTCATCTCCCTCTCCCTTCCTCTTTTCTCACTCAATTCCTCCATCCTACATCAGGATCCTGCTTCTGAATTCTCTCATTCAGCTTCTACTAACCAGTTTCCTCCAGTTTTCCAGTGGAGCTGATGAGTCAAGGAAGAGATTCAAGTCTTTTAGTTTCTTCCTAGGAAGAAGGTATGTTGGGCAGGACTAGCTTCAGTGGAACATGAGAAAGCCAAGGGCAATGAGACAGGAGCTCACTTCTTTCCCATGTGAGTGAGTCCCTCGGTAGACACTGGAGGCTCATGTGGAGTGTCCTGACCATCAGGGACCAGGCTCCTTATCTGACCTCTGCTCTGCCGAGCCTGGCTTGTACCTGCGTGGTTCAGAGAAGCTTCTTGGGCTCCAGCCATAATGTTTGCATTTTAGCCAGTGGGAAGGAGGAGGGGCCTAGAAGGATAACCCCCTTCCTTTGAAGACCTTTCTGGGAAGTTTCAGAGGACACCTCTGTGGCCAGAACTTTGTCATCTGGCCACGTGGCAAGAGGACCTGGGAAGTGTAATCTTAATATTGGGCAGCTTGTGCCCACCTAAAAATCAGAGATGAGCTCCTAAGGCAGGAATAAAGCAAGTCAATAGGGACCAATTTAGTTTGTGCCACAGTGGCGAGAAAGGAAGATGGCCCATGCTGGCCCGACCTCAGAGCAAACCATTGACCTGGCGCAGAAGCTTTCTTCTGATCGTACTGCTACTAACTATCATGTAACTCTGGCAGTATGACAGTGACAGTTTGTCTCTTTTCTCCGACTTCCTAGAGAATCAATTCCGTTGGCCTAGCTTGGTGTTGACCACGTTCCCTACTGGGATTTAGGGCAGGTGCTAAGTGTCCTGCTCCAAGAAGGATTTGAGGTAGGTGGTGGCAAGAAAACATCATCCATCATTTTGAAAGCACAGTAACCTCAGCCCTCTCACACACTTCATTGAGCCCAGGATACCCTCATTGGCCTTCTGGGGACTTTGACTCCACATACAAAATGCCAAGTGTAGCTTTTCCTGCTCCAGAAGAAACCCCCAAAGGATTTTTTTCTTTTCTTTTTTTTGTAAATCTTAGTGAGTGAAATGACTCCACTATTGTCCAAGCCAGGAACCTAGGCATCCTCCCGCCTCCTCCTCCCCTGAGTCCTCTCCCTGCACCCAACTCCCCTCCCACTGAGCCCCAGCTTGTGTTCATGAGCTTTCCATGTGTTCATTTCCTGTGGTTGCCAAAACAAACTTCCACAAACTGAGTGGCTTAAAACAACAGCAGATTATTGTCTCATAGTTGTGGAAGTCCAAAATCAAGGTGTCAGCAAGGCTTGTTCCTTCTGGAGGGCTGTGAGCAAGAATCTGTTCCCTACCTCTTCTCAGCTTCTGGTGTTGCCAGTAGGCCTTGGCCTTCCTTAGCTTGTGCAGGGATCATGCCGCTCTCTGCCCGTCTGCCCATGGTGTTCTTCCCTGTGGGTCTTCATATGGCCTTCTTAGGCCAAAATTTGGCTCTGCTTGATGTAATAAGACTGTCATTTTTCTTTCCTGTTAATTAGTATCATTTAGAGAATTAAAAATAAATTTTTTAAACAAAGATTTGAATGTTGCCAGATGACCTTATTTTATCTGAGAGAAAGTTGGTGCTTTTCCAAGATATAGTCCCAGTGAACTTCCTGTCTTCAATTCTGTTTCCTTCGAAGCATAACTGTCTGGCACTATAAAGAAGTTTGATAAGATGATGAATGTTATTAATCCAAATTAAATAAGCAATGATGCAGTGTGGTCTTCCTTCCCTTCCCCTCTACCTCTGATATGTTAAGTCTCTATTGCACCTGACCTAGACAGTTCTAAGAATCCTCTACCCAGATCTCAGTCTTCAGCCTTTCCTACATCTACTCTGTGCCCACACAGCTGCCTGTTCAAACTGTCAATGAGGCACATGAGACCACATCATCTCCTGTTTCAAACCCCCAGCTTTCAGAATGAAGTTCCGATGCTTCAGCCTGAAGTTGAAACTCCATCCCCTGGCAACTGGGCCTCAGTCTTGATCCCAGTCACACACCCTTTTCTTTCTTTCTTTTTTTTTTTTTGAGACGGAGTCTCGCTCTGTCGCCCAGGCTGGAGTGCAGTGGCGCGATCTCGGCTCACTGCAAGCTCCACCTCCCGGGTTCACGCCATTCTCCCGCCTCAGCCTCTGAGTAGCTGGGACTACAGGCGCCCGCCACCATGCCCGGCTAGTTTTTTGTATTTTTAGTAGAGACGGGGTTTCACCATGTTAGCCAGGATGGTCTCGATCTCCTGACCTCGCACACACCCTTTTCTATGTTCCCCCCTCGAAGTCAGGTTTGATTGCTTGGGATTAGATAGCTCATCGTTCCCCGCCAGCCCCATGCACAGAGGCATTTCCACAGCTTGCTGAGGGGGTCCTCTCCATCTGAGGTGCCTTTCTACCCTTCTCCAGCCAGCCAACTATTTTTGCAAACACTAGCACCCAGTTGTAATGTCACTTGTCCCGTGATACTCCCCTTGCCTTCATCTCCTGCCCTGGCCTTAATCCAAACAAGTCAAAGCAGAATTTGCACATTTCCTAAGCTCCCTGTGGCCCATGCACATGCTGGTGAAGCTCGCACCACTTTGCTGTACGGGAGTGAATGCCTGTCTCTGGCAGAGCATGAGCTCCTTATCCCAGGGGCTGGATCCCATTCATTTCTGGAGCCTCAGTGTCTATCCCAACACAAGACTCATCATAGACACTCCAGATGTGTGGGGGATGGATAGATGGATGGATGCATGGATGGCTGAGGGAAGTTCTGACCTGTTTGCCTGAAAGTTTTGTTACTAACACAGCTCAGCTGTGAGTGTCAGGAACCTTAACTTATTGAAATCTTAAATTTATAGCGTAGGTTCTGACTTGTAATATGTGATGTTGATATAATTTGCTATTGCTTTCATTATTTTATTCAACACATAATTATTATATACAGAGTCAGTAGACAGCTGAATTCATATCTTTAAAATTCACAAAGCAACATTCTTATGAAATTCAATGAGAAAAAGGACAGTCTGAAATTCCAGGTGACTTGTATTCACTGAGAACAATATGAACAGGCCCCAACAGCCAGGGCAATTCGGAAGCTCCTGGGATTCACTCCTGAGCTCTGCAAACCTCCCAGGGATGAGTGATGCAAAGTTTTCACTCTCACCACACCTCATGGAGTTAATTGACTCGAAGTCCTAGAAGCCTCAGGAGGCTAATGTTGGCAAGAACTATATTCACTTCTAGCCTTCAGAGGTCTGATAAGAAAGGAGAAATATGCATGAGTGAAAGTGTTCACAAGAGAACTAATGGATGGATTGAGGGGAAAGGAGGATAATTAAGGGGTTGGAACAGTCATCAGTAAAAGGCTTGGAATGCATCTCGGGGGAGATCAAGGAACCAAGAAGAATATCACTATACTTTACAAGCCCCACATGGCAACAGCAGAGGTCACTGGATGAAGTGAGGAAGGGGAAATTGGCTTGCTTGGAGAGAAAGGGCTTTTCAACTTCCCTAGCCCCAGGAGAGCACCCAGGAGAGGATATTTCAAACTGAAATTGTATTTTCCTCCCTGACTCTTACTTCTACCTAATATTCCTCCTCTTCCTCCAATAACTAACTTTCATTTTGGCTTTTCCAAGGAACATTTACAGGCATCTTTAGATCTTGTTCCCATAAAGAAGCTGAGGCATAGAGGTGATATGAATGGGCTGGGGGCACACAGCAAGTTTGTGGCCAGATTGGGACAGGAATGAACCATTCTCTTGGCCAGTGAAGTCTCATTCAACTCATTATGAATGAGATAATTATTCTCAGAATGATTTTGTCCCAGGAATTTAAAAAAATGTTTTATTGAAATATAATATACACATAGAAAGATGCATATGTCATAAGTTTACAAGTTGAATGAATTTTTGCAACCTGAATATCCCTAGGTAACCAGGACCCAGATTGAGAAACTGAACATACCAGCACAAGGAAGTTATCTGGGGCCCCCTGCCAGGCATTGCCCAACCACTGCCCATTTCTAACAGCCTGAGTTAGCTTTTCCTGCTTCTGTGCATTACATAAACAGAATCAGGCAGAACCTTGGGGCTGGCTTCTTTTGTTCAATGCTATGTGTGTGAGATTCTTCAGTGTACTTGCATTTGGTTGTAGGTTGCTCCTTCTCATTGCTGAATAGTATTCTATTAAATAAAAATACCACAATTTATTCTATATTGATGGGCATTTTGGTTGTTTCCCATTTGGGGCTATTACAAATAGTGCTACTATAAACACTTGAATGTTTGTTTGAGAGAAGATACGTATGCCGTTCTGAGAGGTCCTCATTCAGGAGTGAAATTGCTGGGTCATGGGGGTGTGCATGTATTTGCCTCTACTAGATCCTGCCAAACAGATTTCCCAAGCAGTTGGACCAATGTATTCCCACCAGCAATGCTCGGCCACTCCTAGGGCTTGACTGTCTTCAGTACTTTCTACTTTTTGTTGTTTTTATTCTTGCCATTCTTGTGGGTTGTAATGGTGTTGTACGGCAAACTTCATTCGAATCTTCTGAGGACTAATAAAAACAAACATCTTTCATGTATTTATTAAGTCCAGGGTCAGTGTCTTAGCTCAGGCAGCTATAACAAACATTCATTATCTCTCACAGTTCTGAAGACTGGGAAGTCCAAGGTCAAGGTGCTGGCAGATTCGGAGTTTGGCGAAGTCCTGCTTCCTGGCTTTCAGACAGACAGGAATCTTCCTAGTGTATCCTCACATGATAGGGACACAGAGAGAGAGCTCTGATCTCTTCCTCTTCTTATAAAGACACTAATACCATCTTTGGGGTTTTATCCACATGACGTCAGCAAAACTTAATCACCTCCCAAAGGCCCACTTTCTTAACACCACCAGATTGGGGGCTGGGCTTCAACACAGGAATCTGGGAGGGTTGGTGGGCACAAACATTCAGTCCATAACAGTCAGGAAAGGGCCTAGACTGCCCTTTCTTGGCACCAGAATCTTGATTGCAATTGTCAGTAGGAATCTACTTGCTCTAGTCATCAATTTTTAAGAAAAATTGTAGAAATTTTTAAATATAGGAATATAAAAACACAAAATAATTCATCAAATCACCTTAGCCATCAAGCTCATCATATTCCCTCAACTTAATTTGCTAACATTTATTTAGCTTTTACTCCACACCAAGCCCTGTGTGGGACTCTTTATTTTAAACCATTCCATTTAAAGGACTGGGAGCAGTTTGTTCAACTGTGGAATTAAGCAGGTAGCCACGCATATGTCCACACACAGGTGTGTATGCACGTGCAACACACAGCCCTCATGATGAAGTCTTGGTGCTGGCTTCTGCTGTTCCCCACACTCCGTTCCCAACCCCAACCACAAGAAGAGCAGTGAAACTCACGGGTAGACATGACTGAGGAAAATACTTCCTTCCTGATCCCGTTGAGCATCTCTCATTCATTCACTCGACATCTGTTTGTTGAGGATCCTCTGATGGCAGGCTCTGCCCCATGCATAGGATACAGCTGTGAAAAACCCAGGTGAAGTCCCATCTTCGCTGAGTTTATAGTCTACCTCTCTGTAAAGTGCAAGAGGAATAAAACTACACAAGAATGATCACAGAAACCAAGCCATAGCATGATGCATTAGAGTGTCTGTTAATTATGAAACCCATAAACTGACAACTCCCAAAAGAAGCCCGATTTATGCTTATTTGGCTTGGGAGGTGAGTCAGCCTGCCTTCCTCCTCCATCCTCTGTCCCACTAAACTAGAGCTCCATCACGCAGGAGAAATGGAGACAGCTTCTTCAGTGACTTTAAATACATACTCTTTTAATCACAGAAACGAAGTAATTCTGGAGTGAAATGCTGTTTTAAAGTGAAGGTGTGGAAAGACCCACTTCAGGAAAAGGATGTGACTGATGGGGGAGTGGGGAAACTGAAAGATTTCTGGGAATATTATATGTAATTATTTAGGGAGTTCCTGAGAATTTGCCTCCCTAAAGGAAGATACAAAGAGGTAACACACATAGCTCATCTCCAATGCAAGATAACATCATATTTTCCTAGTCAAATTATTGGAGAAAATAGCTAAGCTTCATTTTTCAAGAGCTGCAGGACTCCAGAGAAAGGGAACTAAACCTAATCTTGGGGTAGGGGGGGTGGTGTGGAGGCAAATCCCAACCTGAGGCCTATCTTTGTTATAAATCTACAAATAAGGGACCATTTTCACTCACAATTTCCTTTTAAATATTATGCAATTTGTAGTTGAAGAGGAAATAGATTCTTCACTGGTCAGTTTCTTCACTGACTTTGCTAATTGAAGCATTTCGTTAAATGGGTCTCATCCCTAATTTCCAGCCTTCAACCTGTATCAGGATGATCTGAACACAACACATCTTCTGACTTTTGTTAGCCTCAGTTCATTCAAAGACCATCCATGACTCCACATTGTCCAAAAGGATAAAGTCCTCACTCCTTGTGGTTTCATTTGAAGCCCCAAAGTCTGGTGTCCACCTACTTTTCTAGTGTAATCTGCTACCCCATATACACAAGTGTGGGCAGAAACAAACTCATCGTTTTGTTGGCTGGAAAACCCCTTCTGGCTTCCAGCCTCCATGCCTTTGTGTGGGGCCCTCTCCTCAGCTGAAGCATCTTCCCCAGTCGACCGCCACTTGCTTTTTCCCGTTAGGCTTTATTTGGGGTCTTTGTGTGCTTTGTCCTTCTACTCTCACCTGGATTGTAAAAGTTTTGAGGAAAGCCTCTCTTCTCCATAGGGCCCTGATGAAAATGTCTGCCCCCAACCTACACTAGGCCTTCTAGGTAGGAGTGCTGGAGAGCGCTATAAAGCCAGATCCACCAGGGCCCTTCCTTAACAGGCAGAGAGCCTCACTGTTTTTATCTTTAACGTGAGCATAGTAAAGCCTGCAGCATTCTTGTGAGTGTTAGGCAAGAAATCCAAAGCATTTAGCATGGTGCTTGGCATGTTATGAGGGCTAACAAGTTCTCCTGGCCTTGTTGCCTTCTTCATTTGACCCTCATATGAAAAAGGACTACTTCTCTGGGATCTAGTAATTTACCAATGGCACAATATCCAGAATAAATGTTACATTATTATTTACATCTGATTGCTGTTTGTAAAGAAGGAAAATATCACAGTATAGAAAACGCAGTTGGGGTGAATGAGTGCCACTAAATTGTAAGCAAACATGGAGCCCAGGGCAGAAAGAAGAGGGAGCTACCTGGGGGAGCCGGCAACAGAGGACAGGAAATGCAGTTGAGCATTGGTGAAGCAGGAATCCACTCCCCCTCCCCGCCCTTCTTCATGCTTGAGTCTGTGGAAATGTCACCTTGCAGAAGAAACAGGCAGTGCTGGGGCTTTAAGGGCTTTCAGGTTGCTCTCACCTACTGTGAGGGTGGGAGATGAAGAAATGAGCCACAAAGCACATCGAAACCCACGGCTCTCTGCTATGACAGGCAGCCTAGCGTTTCGGTCTCAATGGGCAAGTTTTGATCATCTGAAAGCAAGCACTCTGCCATTTTGCAAGCCCAGGAAAAGATGCTGAGGTTTTTGCCAAAGTCAAAGCAGAACTAAAGACTTTCTCTGCCTGACAAGGAAAAGAATGACCCACAAAGCTCGAGACTGAGGCTTTGATCTAGAGGGGTTGCCCAGGGACAAAATTGGGAAGCTAAGTTTAACAGTGGTTTCTTCCTTCCTCACTTAGAGGACAATTCAGAACTCATCTGGGTTTAAGTCCATAGTAAACCATGTGGCATTATTTGAGGGATCTGGGAAGGGACATTATATCTAAAAATACTACCCTCACTCTGGATTTCCATCATTACAAGTCATGTCATTGAACACCCAATTGATTTATTAACTCACTTAATAAATGTGTTTATTTATACCAGGCTGCCTACCATAAAAAATTTTAAGTACCTTACCAGAACATATTTACTATAAGCTAAGGCATGAAGAAGAATTTTAAAAGACTAAGTGGAAATAAAAGTAGAAAATTTCAGGTAGGTAAAAATAATACAAATATGAAAGTCATTTCTCTCTAAGTGCTATAATTGAATCTAAAATTTGTCTCTAAGCTAAGAAAACAAAATAGAAGACATAGCAGGTTATACAAATTTTACTACCAGGGAAAAAATTGTATATGTTGGCAGAATAAAGGGTCTGAGAAGTCCTGCAGCAGATAACAATACAACGTAAATAACATCCATTTATGATTCTCTTGACATTCCAGGTACTGTTCTAAGGCCATTGCCTGCATCATCTCATTTAATATCATAACAGCCCATGGAGCAGACTACACCTGACCCCACCTTCCTTCTGTGTGCCTCCCTGAAATGCAGAGGTTGGGATTCTGCATATGGGGTTCTAGTTTAGCAAAACGTGTCCTACCAGTGAGCTGTGCTGAGGTGAGATGGGGAAGGAGGAAGTCAGGCTGTAGCTATGTTCCCTTGGTGCTGGCTATTTTTGCTCTCCAGTGAGCATGATTGTGGGGATGTCAAAGTCCAGATGCCTGCTTTGGGTGCAGCAGCAGTTGCAGTGGGGATAGCAGTGTGACTGACCTCAATGGCCAGGCCATTGCAGCAATGGCTTCCTTATCTCTGAATTGTAGCTACCATGGTGGGTCAAGTGATGGTCTTATGATTTCTCACTTTTCAGATCTTGTAGAGTCTGCATCAAGTCAGTTCCACTTTCCTTTTTTTTTGTTGTTAATTTCCGGGAGTCACTCTTGTAGGCCCAGCCTAGAATTTTCTCCTCCAGGCTTTCCAGGGATTTTTGTAATCACCTAATTCCCTACATTGAATCCTTTTATGCTTAGAACACCTGGAATGTTTTATTTGTTTTGTTTCCAACATGTACTGACATAGGCAGGTACTAACCTCATTCCTATTTTATGGAGGAAGACATCAAGTCACAAAGAGCTTAAAAAGTGCACAAAATCACATCACTCTGAATAGCCAAGCAAGGACTGAAACCAGGTGCAGTGTGATGCCAAAATCTCTTATCACTTAATTGTTTAACTCAGAATTTCTCAGACTAATTGATTCCAGAATTTGTTTCTGTCTAACACTTCTTAATATTCTATGGGACTAATCTTCAATGAGACCACGTTCAGACATTGTTTTTACTGGTACATTTGTTTTTAATACTGTGGGTTCTGACCAGGTGGGACCTGGCTAACTCAGTGGTAAGATAAGAAAGGAGGTGCATCCTTCATCTAGACTCTGGAAAAATACTTGGCTTAGAAGTTGGGAGAAAAAGCAGTCTAGCCAGCAATGCATAGGAGGTTTTTGAAGTAAAGAGGATGGGGTCAAAGCAGTTCTCTATTTGAGGTAGGACTTGCAGTACGTTTTGTGGGACAGTTCATTGCTTTCTGTACCTTAGTTTATTCATCCATGAAATAATTTATGATACCTTTCACTCCCTGGTATTTTTTCAAGAGAGATGATATTTATAATACTTTGGTCAGAATTCTTCCTGATGTGAGCTACAGAAGTCCAATTCAAACTAGCTTGAGCAAAAAGACAAATATTTGGCTCTCAGTCTTCCCAGACTCCAGCTTACATCCCCATCACTCCTGCTAACTTAGGGCCAGCAGCAGTGCATCTGTTCAGAAATCTCTCTTGCCTTATGGCAGTTTTATTTCAGGGGCTGTTTTGTATTTCCACAGCTCTGGGTCAGCAGTAACTGAGTTCACACAATCAGTTTCTTTAACTCTGAATTTTGGAAAGAAGGGATAAGTATCTTGAAATAAGCTCTCCCAGGAGGCATCCATATACATTGTGCAAATTGGCTCCCTTCTCCCCAGAGCTTTGCATGCAGAGAGGGGCAGGCCTTGCTGAACCACACACACAAACATGCTTGTAATTCATGTACGATGGACATCTTGTGCTCTTCCTTGTTAAAGTTGGAGGTTGTTAAGGGAAAAATTTGGAGGAGTATGCTAAAAGAGACAGATGTGTTAGAAAGCGGAGTAGAAAAATCCCCTGTCCAAACTTCACTTTGTGATTTTTAGTTGTAGGGATAAGTCTAAGGTAGATCAATGCTCAGTGAATGACAGGCATTCTCAGGAGGTCTGCATGCTTTCCTTCTGGTCTCGCTGCCACCTTCTTTGCACTGGCTGTGGCTTGTTCTTATATGTGCAGACCTCCTCCTTCTGCCCTCCTGCTCTGGGATTCGTGGTCATTATGTTTATGTTAACGGCTTCAGGAGGACTTGACCCTGGCTGGAGGGGCCATTAAGTCTGATGCTCCCTCTGGGAAATCCTCCCACTCTGCTGCCTGGCAAAGCTTCCTGGGCTTCTCTGACAGGCGGCTGGATGAAGCCGGGGTCCTCAGGGGATCCTCGGTAGACAGCGATGCCTGATTACCCGTTAAATTGAAACATGCACCAGGACATTTGAAACAAGAGAAAGAAAAATGTCAGAAATGTCAGTGTGGCAGAGCGGGAGGAGCATAGCCCTGGCAGGGAAGGAAACTGGAGCTGGCCTTGTCACCTCCTAGTGGTGTGACCTTGGCCAAGTCCTTTTGCTTCTCAGGGCCCTGATTTCATCCTCTGTAAAATGCAGAGGTTGGAACATGTGAGCTGTACGGTGCCCTTCAACTCTGGGGGAGTGCGGTGAAATAGTTGGTCTTTTCTGGATGCTTTATAAACATGGTTTCCTCTGGACTTTGAAGAGAACCCGTTTCATAATGAAGCACAGAGTGGTGCAGAGACTTGCAATAGAAAACTCAGCGAGAGCAGGCCATGCTGGGGTTTCTCATCCAGAAGTCTGCACTGCCTCCTCTAGGCCATCCTGTCTCCTGTACCACTCCTGGAGCAAGTTCCCAAGTCACTATGCCAAAGACCAGCCTAGCTAGGTTAACTGGAATGTCAAAATGTCATGGTGAATTGTAGACTTTATTTCTTGGTTATCTAAGGATCATGCAGTAGGAGAACAAGAAGGTAGAGGGTGAGGAAGAGGAGGAAAAGGAAGAGGAGGGGAAGGAGAAGGAGAAGGGGAAGAAAACAATGACTTTTGGTGTTTCAATCTGTAACTGGAAAAAAAAAAAAAAAAGACACATCTGAGCCCATTCCTCTACCTGAGGACACAGAGCCAGTGGATGAGAGTCTCTGGTAGGGATCAGGGCCCTGCAGACTGTGGGGTCTTACTATTGTTAAGCAAAAGCTGTGCTCCCATTCAAAGTAGTCCTGAACTTATCCATATGCCTCAGCACAACTCTCAACGTTTTATATTGTTACTGCCTATTTCACTTGTGTCTCTTCATCCAAACCCTGAATGATGTGAGGGAGGAGGGTAGAAATGACACAGTCCTCGAATCTTAGAAAGTTGTCACTATCTGTGCTGCCTGGGGTTCTTGGGACCTCCTCTGACATGGTTCTGGACAGCTGCTTTCTTTATTTCTGAAGGTGGGGCTTACTACCTCCCCTGCTCTCTCCTTAATAGGCAGAAAAATAGTCCCCCAAAGATGTCCACATCTAAACCCCAGAACCTGTGAATATGAATATGTTAGGTTACACAGTAAAGGGGAATTAGCTTGCAGATGGAATTAAGTTTTCTAATCCACTAGCCTTAGCATAAGGAGATTGTTCCGCATCATTATTTGTGTGTGCCCAGTGTCATCACAAGGCTCCTTAAAAGTGGAAAAAAATAGGCAAAAGATGGGGATCATAGTGACGCAATGTAAGGAGAACTCAACCCATCATTTGCTGGCTTCGAAGATTGGGGAAGATGTCAAGAGCCAAGGAACACCCCAGAGAAAGGCCTCTAGAAGCTGGAAAGGGCAAGGAAACAGATTTCCTCCTGCAGCCTCCAGAAAGGAGTGCAGCCGTGTCAACACCTTGATTTTAGCCCAATGGGTCTCCTTGTGGACTTCTAACCTACTGAACTGTAAGATAACTGTCTTGGTCCATTTTTGCTGCAATAACAAAGTACCTGGGCATGAGTAATGTATAAACAACTGAATTTTATTCCTCACAGTCCTGGGGATTAGGAAATCTGAGGTCAAGGTTCCAGCATTTGGCGTCTGGTGAGGACCTTCCTGTTATGTCCTTATGTGGTGGAAGAAACGGAAGGGCAAAAGGGGCCTACCTAATTTTCTCCAGCCCTTTTAGAAGGGACTAATCCCATCCATAATCCCATCTATGAGGTTAGAGCCCTTATGGCATCACCTCCTAGAGGTTCCACCTCTTAATATGTTGCATTGGGAATTAGGCTTCAACATACATTTTGGAGAGGACACAAACATTCAAACCACAGCATTCTGCTCCTGTTGCCCCCAAATTTGTCTTTCTCACGCAAAAATACATTCATTCTATGCCAATAACCCCAACAATTTTAACTTATTCCAGCATCAACTCAAAAATTTAAAGTCCAACATCTCATCTAAATATCATATTAAAATAATTTTTAAAATAAAAATAAATATTATCTAAATTAGATATGCATGAGACTCAGCCAGGTGTGGTGGCTCATGCCTGTAATCCTAGCACTTTGGGAGGCCAAGGTGGGTGGATTGCCTGAGGTCAGGATTTCGAGACAAGCCCAGGCAACATGGTGAAACCCTGTCTCTACTAAAATACAAAAAATTAGCCAGGTATGGTGGTGCACATCTGCAGTCCCAGCTAGTCGAGAGGCTGAGCCAAGAGAATCACTTGGACCTGGAAGGCAGAGGTTGCAGTGAGTCGAGACTGTGCCACTGCACTCCAAGCTGGGTGACAGAGCAAGACTCTATTCCCCCATGGGAAAAAAAAAAAAAAAAAAAAAACTATGAATAAGACTCACGTCATGATTCATCCTGAGGCAAACTCCCCTCTTGTTGTAAGCCTTTGAAATAAAATAAGTTATATGCTTCCAAAATACAATGGTGAAACAGACATAGGATAGACATTTCTAGTTCGAAAGGGAGAAATCAGAAAGAAGGGGTGACTGGTCCCAAGGAAATCCAAAACCCAACAAGGCAAACAACATTAACATTTAAGTATTGAGAATAATTTTTTGACTCTGTGTCCACCCTTCTGAACACACTGGTGTGGTGGTTGGGTGTTCAAGGCCCCAGGCAGTCCCACACCCACTCCTTTCCTGGGTGCAGCCCATGCTGCAGCTTTCGTGGGTTGAAGTCTCTGCCCTATAGCTCTCCTAGGCTGGAATTGCATGCTGATGGCTCTACAGTTCTGGGGTCTCAGGGACTGGTCGGCTGCCTCAGATTCACTAAGCATTGCCCTGATGGGCTCTCTGCCCCACCTTGTGGCAGTTCTCTGCCTGGGGGCAGTGGGTTCCTGAGGCCTCCTGTGAAAGATAAATGGAGGCAGTAAGACCCACAGTCCTGTGGATGCCCTAAGCCTCTCTCTTGGAACCATCTGCATTCAAGGCCTTGGCATTCTGGGACTGTGATGAGTGGGGCAGCCATGAAAATCTCAGAAATGCCTTTGAGGTAATTCTCCCATGGTCCTGATGAATAACATCTGGCTTCCTTCTATCCCTACTAATCTCCTTATCAAACAGTCACTTGGTCGTACCCTTGGTGTTTTCTTCCAAAGACCCCTTTTTATTCTTAAAAATGTCTCTGGCCAGGCCGAGACACTTTTAAGTTTTTCTTACCTTTTAATTATAAATTCCACCTTTAATTCATTTCTGTCTTCTTACATTTTACTGTTAGCCATCAAAAGAAGCCATAGACTATCAATGCTTTGCTTAGATAGTTCTTGTGCCCAATATCTTAGTTCATAACTCTTAAATTTTTCCCTCCACAAAGTCCTAGGACATGGACATAATTCAGCTAAGTTCCTTGCCACTTTGTAACAGGAATGACCTATTCTCTAGTTTCCAATAAGATGTTCCTTATTTCCATCTAAGTCCTTATCAGAATAGCCTTTACTATCCATGTTTCTACCCACTTTCTGATCATTACCACTTAAATAATCTCTAAGATGGAGGCTCTGTCTACAGCTCTCTTCTTCTGAGCCCTCACCAGAATTACCCTGTATGGTTCATTCATGGCAATCTAGGTTTTCTTCTAGTCTGTCCTTCCACATTTGTTCAGTCTCTACCCGTCACCTAGTTTCAAAGTCACATTTATATTTTTAGGTTTTGTTATGGTAACACCTCGCTTCTCAATATGAATTTCCGTCTTAGTCCATTTGCACTTCTGTAACAGAATATGTGAGACTGAGAAACAATGGAAATTTATTTCCTCACAGTTCTGGGGGCTGGGAAGTCCAAGGTCAATGCACCTCCATTTAGTGTCTGGTGAGTGCCTTCTTGCTGCATCCTCACGTGATGAAAGAAACAGAAGGGCAAAAGGGGCCAATGTAGTTCTCCCTGGCCCTTTCATAAGGCGCTACTCCCATTCAGGAGGGCAGAACCCTCCTGGTCTAATCAACTCCTAAACCCACCTATTAATACTGTTGCATTGGGGATTAAGTTTCAACATGGATTTTGGAGAGGACACAAACATTCAAATCATAGCAATAATACATTTGTGTTGTTTTAAGGTACTGCATGTGTCATAATTTTCTGCAGCAGCCATAAGAAACCAATACAGTCTCTCAGCCCTGCTCTTAGAGATGGCCTTGCTGTTCCCTTCATCCCTATACCCCCCTCATGATGAAGATGTAACCTGGACAGAACTATCTCTGAATAGTTCCCTTTGGGCATGTGATATGGTTTGGCTGTGTCCCTACCTAAATCTCATCTTGAATTGGAATCCCCATAATCCCCAGGTGTCATAGCGGGGGACCCAGTGGGAGGTAATTGAATAATGGGGGTGGTTTCCCCCATTGCTGTTCTTGTGATAGTGAGTGAGTTATCACAGTTTTATAAGCGTCTGGCATTTCCCCTGCTGGCACTCATTCTGTCTCTTGCTGCCCTGTGAAGAGGTGCCTTCCACCATGATTGTAAGTTTCCTAAGGCCTCCCCAGCCATGTGGAACTGTAAGTCAATTAAACCTCTCTTCTTTGTAAATTACCCAGTCTCAAATTATTCTTTATAGCAGCATGAGAACAGACCAATATAGCACATCCTTTCAGTGCTGGCAGGGAAGAATGCCTTCCTTGCTCTGGCCCTCCAGCTCACTTTCCTTCCTATCTCACTTCCCCATCTCTAGCATCAGCACTATCACTGCAGGCTCATGAAGTCCCTCAGTCTCCCTGAATCCTGACTGTCCACTTTCTAACTGGATAAATCTGAATGAGCATCAGTTTCAACAGAGAAAAGTTATGGGTTTTGCTTTCCAGCCTCCATTTGGCTTCCTCTTGGTAACATTTCCCCAAATTCCTTCTGGAGCATCCTTCCTGTCCCAGGCTTAGTGCGTGTACTCGGGATGAGTAAACTCTACATCTGGCTGCAAGTGTAGACATGGACCCAGCCAGGTCAATTTCAACTCTGCTTTCTACTGGCCAGAATTATTGGCTTATAAATGACAAGTGGCCAAGTCAGGGTTAATAGTCTACAAATGAACATTTATTATAACTGCCAAGAAGGAAGCATGCACCTTTTCCTATTTAGTTACCAAGAACTAAAGATGAGAGGAGATGGAAGCTGACCTGGACCACCATGTGGATTCTTGGGGCCAAACCTACACAAAGGAAACCTGACTTTAAAAACAGAAGGCAAGCAAGTCCTGGTAACATCACATGAGCTCCTGGACTCAATCATTCCTGAAGGCAAATTACCCCTGAAATTTTCAGTTCTCATGTGCATAAATTTTGTTTCATATTTGACTTAATTTGAGTGGGCTTTTTGTTGCTTACAATGAAAAATCCTTACTAAGAATTTTATTTTCTATTAGATGTAATGTTAGTCACTACTTTACAAAGTTGATAGAAGTCAATGTGATAATAGATATGTCAGTACTGTAGAAAGTGCAGTGTAGCACAGAGGGAGTCACTATGGTGAGACCCCTGATCCTGGTGGATCCAGTTCCGTGAGGCAGGTGACATTTACTGGCTCATGGGACACTAACAGACCCACCCACTGGCTCTGGTGAGACCCCCTGCTCCTGTTGGATCCGGGGCCACAAGGTAGGTGACAATAACTGGCCCATAGGAGGGTCAGTTCCAGGGCCTTGATATTAGCACAGACCTCTCATCTGCGAAAGCATGAGAAATGCTCCCAAATTGAACACAGATATTCTGCAGACCCCAAGGGAGAACAGGGAGGTATTTTACCAGAAGAGCAAAGAATCAGAAGCTTCTTGTGGCAAGTATTAAGCGGCTAAATGAAGAGTCAGGAGGACCATGAAGCTCAGTGATGCTGACCTGCATTTCTGATGCCAATGAACCGTGGGAAACAGACCGCTCTGGAGTAAAAGGCACTTTGTCATTCTTCCGTCATGTCTCTCTCTGGCTGTTAACACTCTCAGCTGAGACAGACAGCCTGCCTTATGGCCACATAGGAACAGGAAGACAGATGGACTTTATTCTCTCTCAGTTTTCAAAGGGAAAACAGGGTGGTGATATTAAAATGGTACCTTTGCTCCTGAGGACAAGTAGCTAGGACTATGCATCTTGTTTCAGTAGGGGCAGTGGTGGAGGAGTGGGGAAAGGGAGAGGGAAGGAGGCCAGCATGGGTGAGGAAGATGGATGTAAGCAAGAAAAGCAAGGCAGCAAGGAAGCAAGAAAGGGTGCAAGAAAGCACAGGGGAAAGAAAAGAAAAAAAAAAGTGAAGCCCAAGGGAAAAAGGAAGGGGGGAAGGAGTAGAGAGGAAAGGAAGAGGGGAAGGAGTAGGAGAGGAATAGAAGGAAGGGTGGGAGAAAGGACGGGCCTAGCCTCTTAAAGAAAGGAAAGGAAAGGAAAGGCTTCTGCAATGAGGACAGGAGAGTGGCAGGCAGCAACCTCCTGGCCACTCCCGCGAGAGCCAGTCTCGCCCATGCCCTGTGAGCTGCACAGGCCAGCCACACTCTAACTCCTCCCCGAGAGTCACTTCATTACTGCTGAGGAGGAGAGAAAGAAAATCACTCCAGTCACGGAACTACAGTGCAGGGATTCTAGAAGAACAAGCTGAAATCCCACAGAGACTTGGGAAGAATGAGGCGACCTCCTTGGGTCACTTATTTTGGGTTTCCTGAGCTCAGCTTCTGCGTGTGTGAAAAGGAACAAAATAGGAAGTAAGTGCTTCATAAGTACAATTCCCTTCTTTTTCAAGGCCACCTCAGTTCAGGATCACACTTCCCCATCTTATCTCAATATCTCTCCCATATAAAAAGTTGTGCTGATGACCATTAGTTAAGGAATAAATCCAGGAAGAAACAGAAACAACAGCTCTTCATAGCACAGAGCAATCCCCCCTCCCCAAAAGTGCCCTCTGTGTGATGAATATGACAGCAAATCTCCTATGATGAATGAATAGGTAGCTGTAAAGAGAAAGATACTAAATGTATAGGGGTGTTAATTGCTTTAACACCTTACTTTCTGGGCTTAGCTAGTTTCAAAGGTAAGTATCATTCTAGCTATTTTCATAAGCCCTTTTGTTTGAAAAAGGAAGATGAGGAGACCTCCTCTGAGTATGATTCAGGCAGATACTCATTTTCCATGGCTTGTGCCCTTTGCTGGGCCATAAAGAAAGCAGGCTTGGCTGGGTGTGGTGGCTCACACCTGTAATCCCAGCACTTTGGGAGGCCGAGGTGAGCGGGTCACCTGAGGTCAGGAATTTGAGACCAGCCTGATCAACATGGAGAATCCCCATCTCTGCTAAAAATACCAAAAAATTAGCTAGGCTTGGTGGCGCATGCCTGTAATCCCAGCTACTTGGGAGACTGGAACAGGAGAATCTCTTGCACCCAGAAGGTGGAGGCTGCAGCGAGCCGAGATCATGCCATTGCACTCCAGCCTGGGCAACCAGAGTAAAACTCTGTCTCAAAAACAACAAAAAAAAAAACAAAACAAAAAAAAAGAGAAAGCGAGTTTAGCTCAGGAGTAGTGACCAAACCAAG
The DNA here is from genome assembly GCF_003255815.1 of Theropithecus gelada. NCBI lineage: Eukaryota > Metazoa > Chordata > Mammalia > Primates > Cercopithecidae > Theropithecus > Theropithecus gelada. The sequence continues at coordinate 137,445,040 of NC_037676.1, forward strand.
AGGAGAAACTCAGTGAAAAAGTCTCCTAACTCTAGGACTCGGAAGGTGTCAGAACATAATGAGAACAACCGTTTCTTTTCTCTTTCATCCCATCTCATCCACAAAGGAATGAATTTCAGTTTTCCTTAGTATTTCCATGCCATTTTCAACATACTTTTCTAGAATGATATACCAATTCTAGGTTAAATTGTAGCTTCTTCCCTGTAAGCTGTGGTGAAATTGTTTTACCATTATGAATTTCAGTTTCCCCCTCTACGCAACACAAATAATTCCTATTGGCAAAGACTCTGTCCTTGTCCAAACTTGAGACAGGCTCCTTGGATACTACAAAGTCAGTTTACTGAGAATCCTCACTCTTAAAAGCTGATCACCCTTCATATCTGATCAAGATATCTCATATCCTGTCTGCCACGTTTGATGTCTAAACCCTTGACCTGCCTTTAGCAAGAACAGTGTTAGGCCAGTTGAGCAAGAATTTCCCTACCCTGAAAGTCTCCTCTTAGCAATTTTCCATCTACTGTCCCTGCTCATTTTGCTTGTTGGCTATAAATCTCCGCCTGTCTTTGTCATATTCAGATTTGAGTTCAGTTTTACTGAAAACTCTCTCCCTTACTGCAATAGTACTATTATCTGTCTTTACTACCTTTAACTAGTGTCTGGCTCTGTTTCCATTTGGCATTAACTCATAAGGTGATTATAGGATTAAATGATATGACTCATTTGTAGCCTGAAGATTTTTTCACCAACTTAAGAAATGACAACTACATTTAAAGTCCATGGATATCTGACCCACTAGGGGACCGTATTAGTAAAACAGACCCTGATTTAACCAGCATCGCACCTTTTGTTCTGAAAAAGGCAGTGGCAGAGTTATTCCTTGAGACTACTTTTGGGAGTTGGATAATCAATTTTGGCCATTGAAACTTGGACTCTGTGTGGTGTTTTGAGGATTGTTCTTCTGTACCCTTCTACTGTGCCTATCTGGATGCTTTGGCCCAATACCCAATGTCTACAAGCCAACTGGGGCTCTTCCTTCACTGCCACCCTCTCCATCCCATTTGCCTCTCTTGTTCTGTTTTCCATAATCCATGTCTTTTCTTTCTTGATCCACTCTCTTATTTTAGTCAATCATCACATCTTCCAGTAGCTTGCTGAAAAGAATACAGGAAAGATAATTTTTTGAGAACTTAAATGTCTACAAATATCTTTATTCTATCTTCACCCTATATTGAAAATATATAATTCTAAGTTGGACACAATTTAATTTGAAAAATTTAAAAGCATTTCACCATCATTTTCTAGGTTCCAGTATTGCCACAGAAAAACATAAACTAATCCTGATTACTCATTTTTTTGTATATGAACTACCTTGTTTTTCCTATTGGAAGCTTGTATGATTGTGCCTTATTCCCTTATTCCTATTTCTTAGAACTTTTTTGATAACACAACTTGGTTGGATTTCTTTTTACCCATGAGTGGGATTCCTGATACATCCTTTGAAGCCAGAGACCAAGGCATTGAGTTCTAGAAAATTAAAAAATAAATTTCTTATATGATTTTCTCCCCTATAGTCTCTCTAATCTCTCTTTCTGGAATGCCTACTATTTGAATATTGAACTGCCTGGGCTATCTATAATATAAATAACATATATATGTATATATATTTGTGTAATATATATAACACTTGTAATATATTAACTATATATATAACGATTGAACTGTAGCAATGGAGACTGTCTCAATTTCTGAGACTATTGGATTTTTACTTTCTTCTATCATGTTCTTAATTTATATTAGTTCTTTTGTATTTTCTGAATGTTCCTTTCTAAAAATGGCATTTTGCAATTGTTTTGTGAAAGCATTGTTTTTCCTTATGTCTCTAGAGATATTTGTGAACATTTCATTTGTTTTTTCTCCTTGCATAGTTTCTGTTTCATGTTTTCTCTAAGTTGTTTAGTTCTGATTATTGTCTTCTGTGTTAGAATATTTCCTCATATAAGTATCTGGTGACCTCCTAGCCATTCACTCATTGATAAGAAAGGGAACTAAGGAACCGAGAGAAAGTTTGGAGCCCATGGGTGGGGCTTGTGGACGTTGGGGCCTACCATGGGGTTATATGACTAAGACTACTTCTTCAGGGAAAACTGTAATATAAATATTTAGTCTTTCTGCTTGAGCTGGTTACATTACCCAGATATTTCTGACCTTGGTACTGAGCCTTCACACCTGGATGCTTCAGTCTAGGAGCATTCAGTATCCCCACGTCTCCTGAACCTCTCTTTTCTCAGTAAGTTACCCCTTCCCTCAACTGTCTTCCGGTCCAGACTGTATAAACCTCCGGTCTTCTGTCAGGATGGATGAGGGACAGTCATTATGGGGATCTAAAACCTAAACAAATGCTAAAGCAGAATTCCAGGAGCCTTCCAATTTTACTGTAAATTCCAGAGATGTTCATGGATTCTGGGTTCTGGGGTATTACTAAGGATGCTGTATGACTTTAACCATTGCTAGGTTAGAATTCAGCTTGTGGAGGTTTCTGGTTTAATAACCATTCACCCATCTGCTTCACAACTCCCATTTTTTTTCCTTCTGTCTCTTCTCCCATTCTCTTTCTGCATAAGGATTTACATCTTTGCTGTCCCCTTAGTGGTGTGAACCCCAAATATCTGAGACAGGTCTTAGTTAATTGAGAAAGCTTATTTTGCCAAGGTTGAGGATGTGCACCTAGGACACAGCCTCAGGAGGGCCTGACGACATGTGCCAAGGTGGTCGGGGCACAGGTTGGTTTTATTCATTTTAGGGAGACATGAGACATCAATCAACACACGTGAAATGAATTCTGGTTCACTCCAGAAAGCCGGAACAACTCGAAGCGGGGAGGGGGCTTCTGGGTCATGGGTAGATAAGAGATAAGTGGTTGCATTCTTCTGAGTTTCTGATTAGCCCCTCCAAAAGAGGCAATCAGATATGCATTTATCTCAGTGAACGGAGGAGTGACTTTGAATAGACTGGGAGACAGGTTTGCCCTAAGCAGTTCACAGCTTGACTTTTCCCGTTAGCTTGGTGATTTGGGGGCCCCAAGATTTATTTTCATTTCATAGTGGGGTTTTATTTTTGGAGAAGGAAACAGAAATAAATGTGTGTTCAGCAGTTACCTTTACTTGTCAGTGCATTCTTTTTAAAAGAGATAAACAATACTTCAGTGGAATTTCTCTTTCACCGTCCAGAACCTCTGGGGATGTATGCGCCTGATGTGAGCAATACTTTGGTGGCAAAGTTGAGAAACAATGAGGAGATTCTGCACAGATGCTAGTCTACTTCCCCCCTTTTGTTCTTCCCCCCTTTTTTTCTGTCAAAGATAAGTATTTGGGTTATATGAGTGACAGATTGAGTTGTTTCTCTATTTCTTCATCTTCACCTTCTGAAGAAAAGAATCCTTAGAAAGATGATCACATGTTGGCCAGCTAGACTTTTTAAGGGTAAAAGTCAATTAATTTAAATGTCAATGTCAACTTAATGTCAGGCTGTAGAGTTAGAATTCTGCTCCATTCAAAATGTCAACTACTCCCTGTCTATGATTGGTAGGAAATTGGAAATGGGTTATTTAGATAAACATACATCCAAGGCAAACTCCTAGAGAATTTAAGAGTGGTGGGAGAAAGACATTCAGTTGGAACTAGGACAGCTAATAATGTAAAAGTACATGTATGAAAATCGCAGTAATTGTGTCTATTTAACTTGCAAAGCACAATACCCGTTGTTATAGGATGTAAACAATCAAATTGATGGTGTTAGATCAGGAGGTATCTGGGTCCTTTTACTAGGCTTGGAAGTGAGTCAGGGCTAGTGGGCTATTTTGGTGGGTGACAGGGTACTGAATTGCAGAAGCATCCTGAAGGAGTCCATCCAGAGTGGACTCATGGATAGAAGCAGAGTTTGTAGTGAGAGAGAGAATGTAGGCAAAGGGTGAGGTTCAGCCATGGCCAGGAGCAGCCCATATGCAGGGGATTCCTGGAATGGCTGCGTCCAGGACAGATGGAAGAGGCCCCAGAAATTGACTAGAGTCAATTCAGGACTAAGGACATGTAAAGCCAGTAAGCACTGAAACCTCTTTTGTGAACTGCTGGCTACTTCGCTGGGGCCAATTCAGTCACTTAATGAAGCAGCCCTAGCCTGGATGACCAGAACCAAAGTTCAAGGAAGGAGTAAGCTGTTTATGAAAGAGCTGTCAGAGAGCATGGATTTTCATGGGATCACAGTCATGTAATAGATATATCTGTTTAATGTCTTGATGAAGATATTGATGCCAAGAATACAACACCCTGGTCTTGCAGATATCCATTGATGAAGCCATTTATCAGGTAATCAATATTACCATACCTAATATTGCAGTCTTACTCCATCTCTCATTCTCTCTCCTTTCTTTCTCTCTGTCTCTGACCTCTTTCTCCCTCGCATATACTCTGGCTCTCTTCTCCCCGTTCCTGTGTCTGATGTTTGTCTTTATGTCTGCTTGGCTCTCTCTGTGTCTCCTCTTCTCTTCTCTTCTCTTCTCTTCTCTTCTCTTCTCTTCTCTTCTTTCTCTTCTTTTCTCTCTCTCTCTCTCTCTCTCTCTCTCTGTGTGTGTGTGTGTGTGTGTGTGTGTGTGTGGTGTGTATGTTTATTTCTCTTTCCCTTGCTCTGCTTCCTCATGCCAGGATTTATAAAAGTGCAAGCAACTCTGCATGCAACCTCAAATTCTATGCTGCTCTGTTAATTACTACATAGTGAACCACTGTTTTCAAATACTAATGGAAGTGCCCCTCAGTATTTCCATGACCTCTTTGGAAGGATAACACCAAGAAATAGGAGTCCTTTCCTGTATTTTAAGTTTTTAAAAAGTAGGTCTTTTCAGAAATAGGGGGGGAAAAACTTGGGTAAAAATAATAAATCAGAGAAATAGATGAAGATCCAAGCCATTTACTCCCTTCATAAGCCCAAGTTAGAACTTTCTGGTTTGAAAGAAGAAAGCAATAAGGAAAAAACACTTTGGACTCTGGTGGGTTGGGTGTCTAATATGTGACACTAGAGTTTGTCCCTAGTACTTCTGGATCTCAGTCTTACTGACTTGGAAGGGATGTGGAAGGCTACTGTGTATTTCCCAATATCCATTTTCCCTTTTCTTCAGGGATAGCATTTTAAATGATCTGTGAATGTTTTTCTTTTGTCTATACAGTCAAAGAATATTTTTGTTGGGCAAAGAATTCTGAGTTTAAAGTTCATGCCACTACCCCCTCTACTTCACCTTTAAAGACATTATTCCACTGTCTTCTCGACTTCCTCTTTCCGTCCCTCTCTCCCTCCCCTCCCTCCTTCCTTCCTTTTTTCTTTCAGCAGCAAATTCATTTGGCTCAGCTCAAAGTACAAAGTCTGTTTCCCTTGTGGTAGGCAACAGCTATTATAACTGTTCCATTCTTTTAACCTTATCTGTGCTGTTTGAAGTCTGTTCCAACTAAGTGTAGTTGAGGCACCAGCCAAGGATTAGGGAAGAGTTTGTGTGCAGAATTTAGGATTCTCCCTTTCTGAAAATCTCCTTCATGTAATTTCTGCTCTCTCACTTCCCAGCTGCTGTGGTTGTCTTGAACTTTGTCTTCTGCTTCTTCAACAGGACTCCAGGTTTCGTCTTCAATTCTAGACTCAACTGGGAGAACCGACTGGGTTCACCCTCAGGCAAAAGTTTATAAAATGGAAAATCTAGTGTCATTTTTCTCCCACATCTAGAGTCCAGTTTCTGCCTGCTCTTGGTCACTCTCCAATACCTTCAGGTAGTTGTTTTATATATGTTTTGCTGATGTGTATGCATATACCAATCTGTCTTTCTCCAACACACACACACACACACACTCTCTCACTCTCTCTCTCTCACACACACACACACACACACACGGACAGAGGTTGTAGTTATCTGTGGGAGGATTGGTCTAATAAAAGATACTTCACCATTACTATAAGCAGAACTGTAAAACTGAATGTTACTAGGCAGTAAACGTTATGTCTAAGCCAGGGAAAGATAAACTATGGCTACATACTTTTTTTTAACTTATCATATATGGCTGCTTTCAAGGCACAATAACAGAGTTGAGTATTTGCAATGGAGAAGTGCTAAACCAAATGGTCCTTAAAATCTGAAATATTTACTATCTGGTCCTTTACGAAAACAGCCTGCCAATCCCTAATCTGCAGGAATGGATAAACTGTATGTCTTAGGCAATTCTATATCAATATTACCTTTTGTTACTAGGATTTTGAAGATAATTAGATCATAGAAATTTTAGTGTTACATTTTCTGGCAAGAATTTGGGCTAGAAACTATGTGTGTTGTTGATTAAATAGAGATCTATATGCCTTGGTATGTGGAATGAGAATTGGGGCTTGTAGTTATTAATCGAGTGCACACAGGTAGTGAGGCCAGGACATAAGTCTGACCTAGGTCATGTTTCACCAAGATTTGTATACATTCCATGATACCTGCAGTACTTCCTCACTCTTAGGGAAAAAATTCTACTAATTTAGGCTTTTGTGAAACTCTGTAGAGAAAGCAATTACAGCTCTGACTTGAACTACTAGACACTCTTTTTAATCCTCTTTGGGCTAAGAACCTCTTAAGGTCAGAGGCCAATGGCTGGTCTCCTCCCTTCCCTCCTTCTTTGCCTGCTTTCTTTCCAGCTCTCTTTTAAGATAGACACATTGGCTCTTATGCTTCAGTATATCAATTCCACTCCAACCAGGGGTGCTGTGAAAGATCCGTGCTATTATTCATGCATTTCCATAGGATATGTGTCAATTCCTAACTCTGTTTGTGTTCCACCTCCAAAAACATTTTGTTTGTTGGTTAAATTGGGTAAATGACTGCCACTTTTCAAGATAAGGAATTTTATCCAAATTTCTTTGTTCTTAAAGAGCACAGAAATGTTTTGTAGACCAATGTGGCTGAAATTACCATTTTATTTATTGACACTCTTAACTCTCCAGAAATGTGTTTCTTGATACAAAAATAGTATTCATAATTTATTTATGATGTTGTTACTTGGTGAGAGGCAATGGGAATCAGTGAGGAAGGATGAGAGTGGATCAGGCAATTGTAATTGTGAGTTCATCTATAGTTATTGATAAAGCCAGAGGAATTGCAAACAATTGAATCAAATCAGTGAATAGGACACTGAAATTGGGGGGGTTCTGCATTTTTATATAAAAAAGTATTAGCATCTGTTAACTGTGGATGGAGGATACATAATAGTTATACTTTTTTTCTGTTCTTTTGGGTATGTTCCAGATTTACATACATACCTGGAACATACCAGGAACTCTGCTGTGAATTTCAGCCTTGTGCATATAGCTGCCCATCCATCATTTCCACTTACAGGTTCCATATACATCTCAAACTAAAAATGTTTAGAAGAAAAAAGAAAATTAGAGGAAGAGATAAGGAAAGGAAAAGAAAGAGAGAGAGGAAGAAAAAAAGAAAAAGAAAGAGGGAAGGAAGGAAAGAAAGAAAGAAAGGAAAGAGAAGGAGGGAGGGGAGCACTCATTCACATCCCACCCTTTAAAACCTATTCCCTTCGTTCTTCGAGATCCTCCTTTTGGAACAGAAGTGCCTCTTCCCCAGCTGCTGGGAATATTGCTGCTTATTATTATCTTCTTAAATTATACTTTAAGTTCTAGGGTACATGTGCACAAAGTGTAGGTTTGTTACATAGGTATACATGTGCCATGTTGGTTTGTTGCACCCATTAACTTGTCATTTACATTGGGTATTTCTCCTGATGCTATCCCTCCCCGCCAACCCCCTAACCCACAATAGGCCCTGGTGTCTGATGTTCCCCTCCCTGTGTCCAGGTGTTCTCATTGTTCAATTCCCACCTCTGAGTGAGCACATGTGGTGTTTGGTTTTCTGTCTTTTTGACAGTTTGCTCAGAATGATGGTTTCCAGCTTCATACATGTCCCTGCAAAGGACAGGAACTTATCCTTTTTTATGGCTGCACAGTATTCCATGGTATACATGTGCCACATTTTCTTAATCCAGTCTATCATTGATGGACATTTGGGTTGGTTCCAAGCCTTTGCTATTGTGAATAATGCCACAATAAACATGCGTGTGCATGTGTCTTTATGGTTGCATGATTTATAATCCTTTGGGTATATACCCAGTAATGGGATTGCTGGGTCAAATGGTATTTCTAGTTCTAGATCCTTGAGGAATCATCACACTGTCTTCCACAATAGTTGAACTAATTTACACTCCTACCAACAGTGTAAAAGTGTTCCTATTTTTCCACATCCTCTCCAGCATCTGTTGTTTCCTGACATTTTAATGATCAGTATTCTAACTGGTATAAGATGGTATCTCATTGTGGTTTTGATTTGTAGTTCTCTGATGACCAGTGATGATGAGCATTTTTTCATGTGTCTGTTGGCTGCATAAATGTCTTCTTTTGAGAAGTGTCTGTTCATATCCTTTGCCTACTGTTTGATGGGTTTTTTTTTTTCCTTGAAAATTTGTTTAAGCTCTTTGTAGATTCTGGATATTAGCCCTTTGTCAGATGGGTAGATTGCAAAAATTTTCTCCCATTCTGTAGGTTGCCTGTTCACTCTGATGGTAGTTTCTTTTACTATGAAGAAGCTCTTTAGTTTAATTGTGTCCCATTTGTCAATTTTGGCTTTTGTCGCCATTACTTTTGGTGTTTTAGTCATGAAGTCCTTGCCCATGCCTATGTCCTGAATGGTATTGCCTAGATTTTCTTCTAGAGTTTTTATGATTTCAGGTCTAACATGTAAGTCTTTAATCCATCTTGAATTAATTTTTGTACAAGGTGTAAGGAAGGAATGCAGCTTCAGCTTTCTACATGTGGGTAGCCAGTTTTCCCTGCACCATTTATTAAATAGGGAATCCTTCCCCCATTTTTTGCTTTTGTCAGGTTTGTCAAATATCAGATGGTTGTAGATGTGTGGTGTTATTTCTGAGGGCTCTGTTCTGTTTCATTTGTCTATATATCTGTTTTGGTACCAGTACCATGCTGTTTTGGTTACTGTAGCCTTGTAGTATAGTTTGAAGTCAGGTAGTATGATGCCTCCAGCTTTGTTCTTTTTGCTTAGGATTGTCTTGGCTATGTGGGCTCTTTTTTGGTTCCATATGAACTTTGGTTTTTCCAATTCTGTGAAGAAAGTCATTGGTAGCTTGATGGGGATGGCATTTAATCTATAAATTACCTTGGGCATTATGGCCATTTTCACGATATTGATTCTTCCTATCCATGAGCATGGAATGTTCTTCCATTTGTTTGTGTCCTGTTTTATTTTGTTGAGCAGTGGCTTGTAGTTCTCTTTGAAGACGTCCTTTACATCCCTTGTAAGTTGGACTCCTAGGTATTTTATTCTCTTTATAGCAATTGTGAATGGGAGTTCACTCATGATTTGGCTCTCTGTTTGTCTGTTATTGGTGTATAGGAATGCTTGTGATTTTTGCACATTGATTTTGTATCCTGAGACTTTGCTGAATGTTCTTATCAGCTTAAGGAGATTTTGGGCTGAGATAATGGAGTTTTCTAAATATACAATCATGTCATCTGCAAACAGGGACAATTTGATTTCCTCTTTTCCTAACTGAATACCCTTTATTTCTTTCTCTTGCCTGATTGCCCTGGCCAGAACTTCCAACACTGTTGAATAGGAGTGGTGAGAGAGGGCAACCCCGTTACAGTTTTCAAAGGGAATGCTCAGTTTTTGCCCATTCAGTATGATATTGGCTGTGGATTTGTCATAATTCTAGCTCTTATTATTTTGAGATATGTTCCATCAATACCTAGTTTATTGAGAGTTTTTAGCATGAAGGGCTGTTGAATTTTGTTGAAGGCCTTTTCTGCATCTTTTGAGATGATCATGTGATTTTTGTCATTGGTTCTGTTTATGTGATGGATTAAATTTATTGATTTGCGTATGTTGAACCAGCCTTGCATCCCAGAGATGAAGCCAACTTGATAGTGGAGGATAAGCTTTTTGATGTGCTGCTGGATTTGGTTTGCCAGTATTTTACTGAAGATTTTTGCATCGATGTTCATCAGGGATATTGGTCTAAAATTCTCTCTTTTGTTTTGTTGTGTCTCTGCCAGACTTTGGTATCAGGATGATGCTGGCCTCATAAAATGAGTTAGGGAGGATTCCCTCTTTTTCTATTGCTTGAAATAGTTTCAGAAGGAATGGTACCAGCTCCTCTTTGTACCTCTGGTAGAATTCGGCTGTGAATCCCGCTGGTCCTGGACTTTTTTTGGTTGGCAGGCTGTTAATTATTGCCTCAATTTCAGAGTCTGTTGTTGGTCTATTCAGAGATTCCACTTCTTCCTGGTTTAGTCTTGGGAGAGTATATGTGTCCAGGAATTCATCCATTTCTCCTAGATGTTCTAGTTTATTTGTGTACAGGTGTTTATAGTATTCTCTGATGGTAGTTTGTATCTGTGGGATCAGTGGTGATATCCCCTTTATCATTTTTTATTGCGTCTATTTGATTCTTCTCTCTTTTCTTCTTTATTAGTCTTGCTACTGGTCTATCAATTTTATTGATCTTTTCAAAAAACCAGCTCCTGGATTCATTGATTTTTAAAAGGGTTTTTTGTGTCTCTGTCTCCTGCAGTTCTGCTCTGATCGTAGTTATTTCTTGCCTTCCGCTAACTTTTGAACTTGTTTGCTCTTGCTTCTCTAGTCCTTTTAATTGTGATGTTAGGGTGTCGATTTTAGATCTTTCCTGCTTTCTCTTGTGGTCATTTAGTGCTAAAATTTTCCCTCTACACACTGCTTTAAATGTGTCCCAGAGATTTTGGTACATTGTGTCTTTGTTCTCATTGGTTTCAAAGAACATCTTTATTTCTGTCTTCATTCCGTTATTTACCCAGTAGTCATTCAGGAGCAGGTTGTTCAGTTTCCATGTAATTGTGTGGTTTTGAGTGAGCATTTTAATCCTGAGTTCTAATTTGATTGCACTGTGGTCTGAGAGACAGTTTGTTGTGATTTCTGTTCTTTCACATTTGCTGAGGAGTGCTTTACTTCCAACTACGTGGTCAGTTTTGGAATAAGTGTGATGTAGTGCTGAGAATAATGTATGTTCTGTTGATTTGGGGTGGAGAGTTCTGTTGATGTCTAATTGATTCACTTGATGCAGAGCTGAGTTCAAGTCCTGAATATCCTTGTTAATCTTTTGTCTTGTTGATCTGTCTAATATTGAGAGTGGGGTATTAAGGTATCCCATTATTATTGTGTGGGAGTCTAAGTCTCTTTGTAGGTCTCTAAGGACTTGCTTTATGAATCTGGGTGCTCTTGTATTGGGCGCATATATATTTAGGACGATAAGCTCTTCTTGTTGAATTGATCCCTTTACCATTATGTAATTCTTTGTCTCTTTTGATCTTTGTTGGTTTAAAGTCTGTTTTATCAGAGACTAGAATTGCAACCCTTGCTTTTTTTTGCTTTCCATTTGCTTGGTAGATCTTCCTTCATCCCTTTATTTTGAGCCTATGTGTGTCTTTGCGTGTAAGATGTGTCTCCTGTGTATAGCACACTGATGGGTCTTGACTCTTTATCCAATTTGCCAGTCTGTGTCTTTTAATTGGGGCATTTAGCTCATTTACATTTAAGGTTAATATTGTTATGTGTGAATTTGATCCTGTCATTTTGATGTTAGCTGGTTATTTTGCCCATTAATTGATGTAGTTCCTTCCTAGCATTGACGGTCTTTATAATTTGGCATGTTTTTGCAGTGGCTGGTACCAGTTGTTCCTTTCCATGTTTAGTGTTTCCTTTAGGAGCTCTTGTAAGGCAGACCTGGTGGTGACAAAATCTCTCAGCATTTGCTTGTCTGTAAAGGATTTTATTTCTCCTTCACTTGTGAAACTTAGTTTGGCTGGATATGAAATTCTGGGTTGAAAATTCTTTTCTTTAAGAATGTTGAATATTGGCCCCTACTCTCTTCTGGCTTGTAGAGTTTCTGCCGAGAGATCCGCTGTTAGTCTGATGGGCTTCCCTTTGTGGGTAACCCGATCTTTCTCTATGGCTGCCCTTAACATTTTTTTCCTTCATTTCAACCTTGGTGAATCTGACAATTATGTGTCTTGGAGTTGCTCTTCTTGAGGAGTATCTTGATGGCATTCTCTGTGTTTCCTGAATTTGAATGTTGGCCTGCCTTGCTAGGTTGGGGAAGTTCTCCTGGATGATATCTTGAAGAGTGTTTTCCACCTTGGATCCATTCTCCCCATCGCTTTCAGGTACATCAATTAAATGTAGATTTGGTCTTTTCACATTTCTTTCTAGTATTTTTTCTCTAAACTCCTCTTCTCACTTTGTTTCATTAATTTGATCTTCAATTACTGATACCCTTTCTTCCACTTGATCAAATCGGCTACTGAAGCTTGCGCATGTGTCATGTAGTTCTAGTGCCATGGTTTTCAGCTCCATCAGGTCATTTAAGGTCTTCTCTATACTGTTTATTCTAGTTAGCCATTCGTCTATTCTTTTTTCAAGGTTTTTAGCTTCCTTGTGTTGGGTTCAAACATCTTCCTTTTGCTTGGAGAAGTTTGTTATTACTGACCTTCTGAAGCCTACTTCTGTCAGCTCATCAAAGTCATTCTCTGTCCAGCTTTGTTCTGTTGCCAGTGAGGAGCTGTGATCCTTCGAATGAGAAGAGGCATTCTGGTTTTTAGAATTTTCAACTTTTCTGCTCTGGTTTCTCCCCATCTTTGTGAGTTTATCTACCTTTGGTCTTTGATGTTGGTGACCTACAGATGGGGTTTTGGTGTGGATGTCCTTTTTGTTGATGTTGATGCTATTCCTTTCTGTTTTTTAGTTTTCCTTCTAACAGTCAGGTCCCTCAGTTGTAGGTATGTTGGAGTTTGCTGGAGGTCCACTCCAGATCCTATTTGCCTGGGTATTACCAGTGGAGGCTGCAGAACAGCAAATATTGCAGAACAGCAAATATAACTGCATGATCCTTCCTCTGGAAGCTTTGTCCCAGAGGGGCATCTGCCTGTATGAGGTGTCAGTTGCCCCCTACTGGTAGGTGTCTCCCAGTTAGGCTACACAGGGGTCAGGAACCAACTTGAGGAGGCAGTCTGTCCGTTCTCAGAGCTCAAACACTGTGTTGGGAGAACCACTGCTCTCTTCAGAGCTGTCAGACAGGGATGTTTAAGTCTGCAGAGGTTTCTGCTGCCTTTTGTTCAGCTATGCCCTGCCCCCAGAGGTGCAGTTTATAGAGGCAGCAAGCCTTGCTGCACTGCAGTGGGCTCCGCCCAGTTTGAGCTTCCCGGTGCTTTGTTTACCTACTCCAGCCTCAGCAGTGGTGTACGCCCCTCCCCCTGCCAGGCTGCTCCCTCGCAGGTTGATCTCAGACAGCTACACTAGCAGTGAGCAAGGGTCCTTGGGTGTGAGACCCACCGAGCCAGGCGCGGGATATAATTTCCTGGGTGCCATTTGCTAAGACCATTTGCAAAGTGCAGTATTTGAGTGGGAATGTCCCGATTTTCCAGGTACAGTCTGTCACAGCTTCCCTTGGCTAGGAAAGGGAAATCCCCTGATCCTTTGCACTTCCTGGGTGAGGCAATGCCCTGCCCTGCTTTGGCTTGCCCTTCATGGGCTGTACCCATTGTCCAACTAGTCCAAATGAGATGAACCAGTACCTCAGTTGGAAATGCAGATATCCCCGTCTTCTGCATCAGTCACGCTGGGAGCTGCAGACCAGAGCTCTTCCATCAGCCATCTTGGAACAGACCACCTGACATCTTATTAAGTTGTGGGGGATAAACAGTGCTGGGGGCTAATTCTTCAGCCTTGCTCACCACATTTTTTCCTTGGCACATGGAAGAGGAATCTCTTACCAGCATGACCAGTCACTCTCTTCTCTCTCCGATGTTACCCTTGCAAGGGAGGGAGAGTAACTAATATTAGCATTCAGAGACAGGGCTATCTGCCTGTATTAGTCTGTTTTCATGCTGCTGATAAAGACATACCTGAGACTGGGCAATTTACAAAAGAAGTTTAATTGGATTTACAGTTCCACATGGTTGAGGAAGACTCACAATCGTAGCAGAAGGCAAAGAGGAATAAGTGACATCTTACATGGATGGCAACAGGCAAAGAGAGCTTGTGCAGGGAAACTCCTCCTTTTTAAAACCTTCAGATCTCTTGAGACTTATTCACCATCATGAGAACAGCACAGGAAAGACCAGCTTCCATGATTCAGTTACTACCACGTTTCACTGGTAGACCTGGCCACTGCATTGAAAGGTGCTGTGAGCTTGTCTCTCACTCTTGTCTTTTGTCAGTTGGTAACTTGGGTGTAAGGCCCTCCTACAGTTATCCCCGTATGGCTGCGTCGGGGAGAGAGTTACAGCCTGCTCTGGAGAAGCAGTGCCTGAGTCCCACAGGTGCCCCCCAAAGTCAACATTTGGAATATGATGGTGAGGCTCCACCTTGGCCCTGCTCTCCAGATTAGCTTTGGATACACAGCTATTGTTTGTCATTGTTGCTTTTGCTGCTGTTATTTTTTCTCGAAGTATTATGCATCTTCAGAACACTCAAAGAGAAGTAATACGGCTTTATTTGGGCACAGAACACCACTGTCAAATTTCTAACAAATAACAGGTGAAATGTCTGAAGGGTAAAAGAAAGTTCACATTTACTGAGAACCTACTATGTGCCAGCACTTCACACACATTATTTCATTTAATTCTTATTTAGTGCATAGATCATCTGAATGTATAGTTTTCTCCCCATGTAATTAAAAAAACCTGGCTCTGTCTCTTTTTAAGAACTATCATTCTCTTATAGATTTGGATAAAAGTGGTGGTGGCCACTCTCTGCCCACTCTGCTCTGACTACACTTACTTCCTTGTGTTCATCAAACACAGGAGCATATCCCCAGCTTCAGATCTCTGATCTGCTCTCTATCTCTGGCTGGCCCCAAAAAGGACCTCCAGGTGGGCCCCTCACCTCCATCCAATCTTTTTCTCAGACCTCACCAAGTCTTCAAGTCCTGCCTGGTGGCCCTATTTAAAATTGCACCTGCCTGCCACTCTGCCCATCATGGCATGATTAATCCTACCTCACCGAGTCTGCTTTTACTGTTTTCCCATAGCACTATCAGTTTCTCACCTACCATAAAGTATACTTATTTTCAGTTTATTATTTATGGATAGTCTGCTCCTTCTGGCATGTAAACTCTGTAAGAGTAAGGATCTTTATTCTATGTCTAGCACAGTATCTGTCTAGCCCATCAGAAGTGGTCCAAAGGCTTTGTTGAGTGAGTGAATGAGTGGGCTTCCTCCTCTCCTTGGCCAGTTGGTGCTACAGTCCTCTTCTCTGCTGTACTTGCTCCTCTCCTCATCTCCATTTCCACCCTGGGCCTCCAGTCACTTTGAGGTTGGCCACCTTGTGGAATACGAGAGCCACCTTCTTTCCCCGATGGTTTGCTGCTACCTCCCCATTGGCTTCAGAAAAGGGAATTACAGACATCTATCTCTTCACCTCCTCACCCTAGGCACTTATTGCTGTAACCTTTAATTCCTCCAAGTCACCAATGCTCCAAGTTTGCGGCATATAAGACTTTAAGTGACAGTTTGGAGGAAAATGGGGTGAATGGCAATAACACACTGTACAGGGGTCAACTTTAAATAAAATATCCAATGTCACTTACTGATGCTAAACTTTCACCAATCATTCCCGATTCGCAGCAAACTTTTTGCTGGATCCCCTAAGGTGTCAACCTTCCACCATCTCCCTGCATCCCCTCTTGCAATGGTTACTATTCTCTTCTGTCCCCATTTTCCTGGGTTTTCTGCATCTGATAAATTCTATCCTCTGCATCAAGAGTGTAGCTCTCAAGTTCTTCTTGCTTTATTGCACAGAGTCATTTTATTTTCTTTTTTTGTCATCATCACCATTCAAACCATTATGGTGCTTCACTGTTTATAAGAAGGAGGCTACTGTATTTTGCTCAATCCAGTACCCATCTTACTCAGATCTCCACCCAATAACCCAAGGAGCAGTGGGAACTTTGCAGTTCCAATTCTATTTTCTGATTATGGGTTTTTGTAAGAGCCAGGCTGAATGTTTAGTCAGGTCTCATGACCATCCACCATGTCTCTAAGTGGAAAACATTGATGGGAATCTGGCTAGATGAAGCCCCCAGGCATGAAGGCTGACGTTCTTCTCTTGACCCTGGTGATTCTTAACCCTTGCTAAATGCATGACTCATCTGAGGGAGTTATTAAAACTCCAGATGCCCAGGCACACCCCAGACCAATTAACTCAGAATCTCAAGAGTGGGACCCAGACTCCATCTCCTGTGCTGGATGCAATATTGCCTACTCTGCAGTGGATTAAGAATCTGTGTGTGACAATTCCAGCAATTGTAAAGTGGGAGTTACCTGTTTTAGGGATGTGAAGCTGAAGATTAGACAGATGAAATAGGTTACACAGCCTGCACAGCCAGCTCCTTGTGGAGGATATCAATCATTATGGTACACATTTCATACCCCAGAGTTCATGTTCTTC
This sequence comes from Theropithecus gelada, assembly GCF_003255815.1. Taxonomy (NCBI): domain Eukaryota; kingdom Metazoa; phylum Chordata; class Mammalia; order Primates; family Cercopithecidae; genus Theropithecus; species Theropithecus gelada. Next base: position 137,461,610 of record NC_037676.1, read on the forward strand.
CCATTAGAAGTAACTAACATTTTATCTCATAAGGGAGCTACACATGGAAACAAGCAATTTCAGTATAATGTTACAGGAGAAGTGTTGTAAATGCTTAACAACCACAGAAAGGAGACGACCTAACTTCATGTGAGAGGTCAAGAAGGGGGCTTTTGTCAGCTTTTTCTTCTACTGGGCAGCCGTTGACATTTTGTTTTAGCCTGTTTTGACTTGGATAAGCAGGTTGAGAGTCAAAGAGAATGAAATACCTAAGTGTGATGGTTAATATCGAGTGCTGACTTGATTGGATTGAAGGATATGAAGGATTGGATTGAAGGTTCCTGGTGTGTCTGTGAGGGTGTTACCAAAGGAGATTAATGTTTGAGTCAGTAGACTAGGGGAGGCAGACCTGCCCTCAATCTAGATGGGCACCATCTAAGCAGCTGCCAGCACGGTTAGGATAAAAGCAGGCAGAAGAACATGGAAGGACTAGATTGGCTGAGTCTTCTGGCCTTCATCTTTCTCCTGTGCTGGATGCTTCCTGCCCTCGAACATCAGACTCCAGGTTCTTTAGCTTTTGGATCCTTGGACTTACACCAGTGGTTTGCCAGGGCCTCTTGGGCCTTTGGCCACAGACTGAAGGCTGTACTGTTGCTTTCCCTACTTTTGAAGTTTTGGGACTCGAACTGGCTTCCTTGCTCCTCAGCTTGCAGATGGCTTATTGTGGAACTTTACCTTGTGATTGTATGAGTCAATATTCCTTAATAAACTCCCTTTCATATATACATCTATCCCATCAGTCCTGTCCCTCTAGACAACCCTGACTAATACAATGAGGGATGAATTAGTGCAACCCTTCAACCTCCAAGGGACAAATCCTCATCAAACTCCCAATGAGCTTGCAGATGTCTCTCCTCTCATTAGCTAGGGAGAGGGTTTTCCCTGCTCCTGTTTCTGCCCCTCTAGGATGGTTCATTAGTTACTGAGCAGTTCTTCTTCCCCTGGGGTCTGCCTTGAGATGGCTCCATCAGGATTTCTGACTGTAGTTAGGCTGGAGTCTGATTCCTATAAATGATCACCGGGGAATATGGGCCATCAGTATGACCAGGGACTTCTTATACCTAGGATGTTGCTAAGTTCTCTGGAAGATTATGCTTTCCTGGCTGGCTTTTGTGTGCGTATGGTGGGATGGGATGGTGCAAAGGGAGTAAACATAGTGTGGCAGAGACAATACTAGGTGTTCTCCAAATTCTGTTTTATTTTCCTATACCTTGGCACACTGAGGACTACATTTCTCTGTTTCCACTGAAGTTAAATGGAAATCATGTGATTGTATTTTGTCTAATGGGATGTATAGAAATGACATAAGCTACCTCTAGGCCTGACCATTAAAAATCTCTGAGCTTCAGTGTCCTCTATAAAAGCAGGATGATGTGATCTCTACTTCACATCCCTATGAGGATACACTGAGGCCATTTGTATGAAAGGATATACTGTTACTACTTCACTACAAAAAGCGTGGTTTGAGTGTCATGGTTTGATGTGTCATGCTCTATGCTAGATGCTAGAATTATGGTGGCAAATAGACTGGGTCCTTGAGCTCATGGGGCTTTTAGTTTAGTGGAGATAACCTATGCATAGCTCAGATCCCCACTGGGGGCATTTACAAGGTCCAAAGGAGGCTTTAGAGAAGCTAAAGTGGGAGAGTGAAGGAAGGCTTCACAGGGAGGTGATGGTTGGGCTGCCTCTTGAGGGATGGGTAGGAATTTGCCAAATAGATGAAAAAGGAAGAAACTGTAAGTAGAGGAGCAGCACTCATAAAGGCCTGGAGCATAACATCATGGCTTGCTCTGCAGGTCTTGGTAGATAACTGGTTTTATATCTTTCATTTCACATGTATGTTTTTCATATTTTAATAGTTTTGAATGCCATATGGGTGTTGAAACTAAGGAAATATAATAGAATATGTAGGTCTTTCAAAGACCTACACTTCCAAACATAAATATAAGATTTTAAAATGCAGCTTACAAAACAAACAAAAAAAATGAGGATTACTGAGCCATGGAGAGAAATCTCCATTTTGGGAGGTAGCCCATTTTATGTTTTGGGGGCTAAATTTGCAGAGTTGGATGCATCTAATTTATGCTTTTATATTATGCTATTGAATGCAGGAATTATTCCTGAACTACTCTATCATTTACCTTAAAAATTCAAGTTTACTCCTTCTATGAACTCAAGGATTTAAGCTTCAATAACTCTGATTTGTGAGTCCCTCCTATTGATGACAATTATTGAAAAAGGATATTAGGGAGTTTGCAAAATAGCAGCTCAATCATGGCAATTTAGGAAATAAAGGGATGGTTTCACTTTGGTTTTGGCATGGAAAGTTATTTCCTCAGACAGAAATAAACACCATTATTTCCCATGGATTTTGACAGCTCCAAATTTCTCAGTTCACTTTCCATATCCAAGTTCTCTGTATAACTGGAACCTTGGTGGAACCTGAGTGGCAGTGGCAGAAAGTTCCAGGTACAAATTAAGAAATGCATTATGCATTAACATAGGGGAGCTGGGACAGGGTAGTGAGGATAGTAAAGAGAAGCTGTTCTTCATCTGAGTTACCCACAAGAAAGCCAGAAGTGTTTTGAACATCTTATTGAAATTTATGAGTATGCAATGGTTGAAGCATTTTTAGCAAATAAAGATTATGGATAGTATAGATACATTAGAACAAATAAATGAATGTCATTGTTGTGTATTTTTGTGATGGTCAAAATATGTTAGGGTTTTTATAGGCTTGCTGAGTGCTGTTCCTTCCAGCACTCCTTTCCCATTAGGAATTACGTTTCTAGGCTGAAAAGAATCCCATATTGTGATTCCAGATTTTGTTTTTGTGGTTGAAAAGAGATGATTTCATCTCAAATTCTTGTTCTGTAGCTGAGAAAATTCTTTTCTTATGTCTTCTACCTGCCACAATTTTGTTGTGTGTCTGTTCTCCTCTATCCCCAAGAGCTTGGGCATGGTCACGTTTTGTTTAAGAGCCTTTATAAAACCTAGGTCTGCTTTCTAACAGTGCCAAAATCAGTTTGTCTGCACTCCTCTTCCCATTCACATGATTCTGTTTTGCTTTTGGCAATGGGACATCATCTCCTCAAACAGGAATTGTCATCATTTCCTCTTATTCTTGACATCTTCACATTGTTTGGCAACCTGCTTGGATTTTCTTACAAGCAATGCCATGAGCCTGAACACACCTCCTTTGTGTTTTGACACGCATCTTCTCTGGGGAACTTTGCTTTGTGACAGTTATCATAAGAGAATCGATTTAAAAGAAGAGGTGCTTGACGTTGCTGCAGAAACTTCCTGAAGGCTGGTGAAGTGTGGGCAACGACAATCATCTTTTCATTCTGACTCAGATAACTTGATTATATTTATTGTTGTGGGTTTTCTTTTTTCCTTTGAAACTGCAAAGTAGTGGGCGAGGTTGAAAATCTTCTATGTACCAGAGAATTTGCAAACATATATCGGATATTTTTCACAACAATACTCTTGTGATGTTAATATAATTATAGTAACTTTATTTTATGAATGAGAAAAATAAGAGTTTGAGAGGTTGGGAATCTTGTCCAACTCTATTCAGATCTTCTGATTAAAAAGCACCAGCAACTGAAGGAAGGAAATCAGCTCTATAGTTTTAGAAAAAGTTCTGCAAGTCAATAAATTACAGTGATCATTTTCATTTTTACATCTTAATGATTCTTGCTTCATGTTTCTCTTTGTTAGTTACAGTAAAAAGTTCTGCTAAAGTAACAAGAAGAACAATAATAACATGGCTTAAAGGACAAAGATGTTTATTTCTTTCTCATGTAACAATCTGAGGAAAGCATTCTATTCAATGGCACCTTTGCTCCACAGAGTCATTCAGGAATCCAGGTTCCTTCCATCTTCTGGCTCCTTCACTTCCTATAGCACATCCTCTGCAGAGTCAAAGGTGTCACTGCCATGTCTTATGTCCACCCAGTGGGGAAGAAGAACAGAAAAGGTAAACGAGGCTGTCTTAAGGCAATAGGTTGAAAATGACACATATCATCTCTACCATAGTCTAACTAGCCAGTCATGTGCTTGAATGTACTTCTGTTAATAGCGAAGAAGAGATCATTGATTTGGGGGTCCATATAACAATCTGCACAAAAATATGATTATCTTAAAACTTGTATGTTCCAGCAATATCTGACTGCCCTGTTTATTTCCCCAGAGTCGGCTAGCTGTAGAATTAATTTTCTTTATATGTTTTTCTTCTGTAAGTTTAGTGAAGCAGACACTGTGTACTCTGCATCTAGGACCCAGCAAGAAGTCCTGCATGTCTGCTTGTAGTGGGTGGATATTCAGTAATTATTTGTGATGATCCCTAAGCCCAAAGAAGAGGAAAAATCAGGAAAATTCAGCATAGCCTTTTTTTTTTTTTTTTTTTTTTTTTTTGTAGATAGAGTCTTGCTGTCACCCAGGCTGGAGTGCAGTGGTGCGATCTTGACTGCACTGTGCAACCTCTGCCTCCCGGGTTCAAATGATTCTTATGCCTCAGCCTTCCCAGTAGCTGGGATTACAGGCGTGCACCAACACTCCCTGCTAATTTTGTGTATTTGTGGTAGAGACCAGGTTTCACCATGTTGTCCAGGCTATTCTCGAACTCCTGGCCTCAACTGATCCACCCACCTTGGCCTCCCAAAGTGCTGGGATTAGAGGCGTGAGCCACTGTGCCCAGCCAGCAATGACTTTTAAGGGAAAAATTAAGGTGATTTTTTTTTTTTCCTTTTCAGTTCTTGGGAGAATCAGGACAGGTATGGATGCAAAGTGGTTCATATCAGCTGCTCCTACATGCTGAACTTTAAAGAAGACCCTAGGACCAGCAGGCCTAGGGATATTCAGCTAATTGAAGAGAAAATGTGATGAAAGGGTTTTCCTTTAAATTCAAAATAAAAGTGAACAAGTTGAAGGTCACAAACACCCAAAAATGTGTATTAATTCTAAGTGCCTAAGAATTCTGCCCCAAAAACATCTCAGCTGTCCTGGTTTTACAGCCCATTGATCCCCTTAGAAAATCTGTCCTCATTCAGTAGCCAAAGATGCCCCCCTCTAATCCTGCAGGTGAGAGCTCCACAGGTGACCCAAGTCAGAAAGATGAAATTGGAGTGGACTTGGCAATGATGTCTCTAGGGATCATTAGTTTGATCTTAAACTCAGAGGTCTTAAATTCTTTCACATTCCATTCAAAAGAGATGACATCTCTAAATTGCAGCCCATATTTGTTGTAAAAGTCTCTGGATGCTCGGGAGAACCAGCTTGTTTCTCATTGTGCTCTCCCTGCATTTCTGTGTTCAAGTGTGGAGCCTGAATCACAGCAAGTCCTCAATAAATATTTATTAAATTAATTGATTGATTAGTTACTATGAGGATGTGGTAAGTATGGGAGGATGAAGCATTGAGGAGTGTCTAGTGCAATCCTTTTATTTTACAGATGATCCAAAAGATGCCCAAAGAGGTCAGGGGGCCTTAGTCAAAGGCCCACAGTGAGTCAGCTTCAGAATTGGGCCTGGGAGGCAGCTTCTTTGGACTTCCAGCCTCAAACTCAATCCATTCTACATTAGCAACAATTAATTGTGATTTGTTAAGGTTTTACTCTACAGAAACCACATTCACACCTGCCTCTGTGAATACATTGCTCATAACATTCTTTCTTCCAGAAACACTCCTCCTTGTCCTTATCTGTTGAGTTCAGGGGACCTTTACCCTCTCCATGTGGCATTTGACCCTGCTCACTGCCCCATTCCTCTTGATTCTCTCTTTTCCTTGAATTCAGAGGTCTAGTTCTCTCTAGGCTTCCTCCTCTCTCTCTTCTGGCTGGTCCTCAGAGTCATATGCCTGTTTGCCTTTCTCTCTTTCTCTCTTATCACCCTTGATCCTTCAACTGGGGGGCTTTGGCTAAGGTCCCTGACTTCTTTTTTTTTGAGCAGAGGAATTATTGAAATGAATGAATGATAAATTTTAAAATGAACTTGATCAAGTAATTTATATTTGCATATGTTTTAGTATCTGCTTTTAGAACCTGAATTTAAGCAACTCAAGTATAGTGAGCACTGGACTGAGGTCATAGTAACACTCTATGATGACTTGTTGAAAACATGACAAAGTGAATGAAATTTAGAATTCTTCAGGTGATTCCTCTTACTAGGGCCTGTAGATTTTTTCTCTCCTTTCACTTACCCAGTTTAACACAAAGGAGACCAAGACTAATCTGTGCATAGCGATGTCTGCTTGAGTTTAAAACCCCTTCCTCCTGTCATCAGTAAGACTGAACAGAGGAGAATTAAAAAAACAGGGGCCACCTCTTACCTCTTCTTAACAAGCAGACCAAGATTCATGATCTGGGGCAAAAGAGTAAGCATAGAGTCATGACCATTTCTGAATCTGAAATGGGGGGTCTCAGGACCCCCATTTCTGCCTCTTAGAGATATGGTCTTTCACCATCTCTGATGGATTCCTTCAAGGGTAGGGCAGAAGTATGCTGAAAGGGGAAAAAGGATCTCTTTGTGTTCAGCCTCCTCATTGCAGAAAACAGAGATGTCCTGGTAAGAGAGATGGAGTAGAGAATTGACAGTCCGGATACGCCACCTTGGGTAAGTGAATTATTATCACCAAGCCTTTGCTTCTATTTTCAAAAATGGGGATTATCATATCTACCTTTCAGGGTTGTAAGGAAAGGAGATTAAGAACATAAAATTCTTGGCAAGGTAGCTAGCTCATAGTAAGCAATAAGTTGTAGCTGTTACTCTTTTTACTATTCTATCTTTTCTCAAACTTTTTTCAATGAATATGAATTAGCCTATTCAACGAATATGTTCAATACTACAAAAAGTGGGCATGTATCAGAATCAAGCTAAGTATTGCTATGCTCACTGCCTACTCTGGTTCCTATAGAGGCAGTTCTCTTAAAGAATTGGCTCCTGAACTTGGGTTTCCCTCCCTCTATCTCAGCCACCCTCCCTTTCTCCCTCCCTGCCTCTCTCCCTGCCTCCCTCCATTCCTTCCTTCCTTTCATTTTTCTCATCTATTCATTTACAACTTATAATCACCTATTTAAAAAAAAATGAGGTAGCTTGCACCATAAAAACAAGCAAGTGGTGACATGGTTTACCTAAACCAGAAGACTTAGACTATTTTAAGAGAAGAGACAGAACCGGACCAAGAGCATAGGTTGATATTCATTCCTCATCAAAACTTTCAACATTCATTGATCATCTTATTCATATCAAAAAAGTAGGGAAAGGAGTCAGACAGTCTCTGCCTCCCAAGAAGCTATTGTCTAAGTAAAGACAGAAAGTCATTAAAAACACTTATTTCCATTTTAATATATGTACAGTGCAATTTCAAGATTTCAATAGAGCTGTAAATTTAGCTGCATTTCTTGGTAGCCAAGGCAAAAATGTGTATAGAACACGGGGAGTTCAGTCTTTCCCTTTAGTAAAAAGGACACATGCAAATTATTCTGACAAGAAAGCTAAACCTGGATTCACACTGTTACTGAGTTAGCTGTGACCCCTGGCTACTGTGTTCATGCCATTCATAAACAATCCCTAATTCAAAAACAGTAGCTATGGCATGTTCTATCATCATAGGTTATGCAAACATTGTGTGTGTATGGGAGGGTGTGGGAGTTTCAGCATTTAATAGAAATAATTATTTCATTCTAAACAGTGTGATCTTGCCTTTGGAGCATCTTGGTCTTCCTTTTCTGGCCTCTCTTTGCCCCTAATTTGTTTCCCATCTCCCTTCAAGCTCCTTTCCACTTGGGATGCCCTCTGATTTTCCAGGGCTGAGCACTCTGCTGCACCTGTGGGCTGCCTGCCTCTTAATTACCCTGATGTTCTCAGCCTCATTAATTACTCTCTAGTCCACCTAGGTAACCCACCCCTGCTGGCATCCTCTAGATTCTGCTCTTTGCTGAGCTTCCTCTGACAACTGTGCCAACCCCTGAAGAAGCTGGGTGAGTGGGCACACATGGGTGTGCAGGTCTCTGCCGCACTCTGTGGCTTTCTTTTCATGACCACCTATGCGTCTCAGGCATCGGCTCAGCTCTGACCATCATATCACAGTCAGAATGATTCTCGACATGTGCAAGAGGCTTTGCAATGGACAGAGCACTTCCGCACATCCTATTCATACTACTTCAGTGAGGCTATGTATATTTTTTAATCCTGCCATTTCACTTTATATGGTAACAGTTTTTTTTATTTTTATTTTTTTCAAATATCATTTTGGAAGGGAGCATGACATTCTGTCTTATACATACCGCCAAAAAAAAAAAAAAACAATGTCCTATTGTTGGACAATTAGGGCATTTCCAGTCTTTTAAAAGCTACATTACATTATAAATTGTTGTATAGAGATCTGGACTCCACATCTGAGATTATTTTCTGAAGCTGATTCCTATAAGGGAGATTCTGAGTCAAAAGTTACAAAGCATATAAGATTCTTAAGAAGTATTTGATCTTTGCCTTATTGGTTTTATTTTCAAGTGGGTCCCCTTGTGGATACTTTAAAAAAATAGTAGGAAGTGTTCTTCTAACTAGAAGGTATGAAATAATTCATTTAGAAAGATATAGTTCGATCTATAGACACACACACACCCATACACACACACACACATACTGCTAACTGTAATTCTTTTTCATTGAGCAAATGGTAAAATTTCTAGTCAAATGTGAACAAAAAACCTATCTCTACTCTAATTCTGCCAGAACCTCTTCTTTCATTGTTATTCCTCTTCCTTGAATATGAATGTCCTTGATCCAGTTTGCCTCACATTCCAGGACAGCCAGTGTGTGTTTAGAAGGTCTTGCCTTGCTGGGTTTTATACTGTTTGCAGAGAATTGTTTCTATCCGCAGAGAGGCAGACTTCCCAGCCACTATCCCTAGCTATTTCCATTCTTAACTTGCTACTGCACCCATATGTGCAGTGATGGAGCATAAGGAGGCCTGCTACCTTCAGGGAGGGCTCTGCGGAATATTTAATTCTATTGACGGTGTCTGTGATTACTCTTCTTGTAGCCCGTGACTCCATGTGTATTTTGTGACACTTCCCGTTGATCCAAATAGTTCATAGACCTGTCCCTAGGGCTTGTTTCCCATGAGTCTCCACTCCTCCCAAATGTGCCTTCTTATCAAGTCACGCAGTTGTGACTGGTTTGCTGTTTAACCATTCACACACTCATCCGGGCTTTGCTGCTCTTTGAGCAGGATTATTTGTCCAGCTTTGGCATACAGGCAACTTCTTTACTTTCAAAGTGACATTGTATCATAGCAGTTTTGTGATGCTGAGAAAGGGCTTGATTTTCTTCTCATGTTTTGGCATTTCTTAGTCCTGAAAGTGCCTGGGACTGCAAAGTCAGGAGCAGAGTAGGAGAGGGGAGCACCAAGAAGCAGAGAAACATTTTATAGGTAATAAAGATATCAGCACCGGTACCTCATATTTCACAGGGAGAAAAATGCAGTATGTTAGAAACTGAGAGTAGAATTTAGCACATATGTTTGGAATCTATAACAAGCTAATTTGCTCCCCACAGACAGTTCTGTAAGAAGGAAAGTCGGTTTGGGCAGACGAAGCCTATTTTAAGGAGTTAGAGCTCTTAGCTCAAGTGAAATTGTTTGGGAAGAAACCCCCGGTGGAAACCGGTAAATACTTGCTTTGCAAACACCATCACCAGTCAGCTGTTCGCTTGAAGCTGACAGGGACGTTCTTAGGGGCAGCCCCCCAGCTGCCAAGTGAGTGTCCCACTTGGAGCTGGGAGGAAAGGGTTAAAGTAATTGAGAATTTGTTGGCTTCTTCGGGGAAGCTGAAGGGAAAGCCGCACAGAGGAACTCAAGAGCCCTCATGAAAGTTTAATTCGATTTCGTGAAAGGAGAACAACTTGTATCTGAGCTTGCTGTGTTTAATATTAAAGCAAGAATGAGCTTCTAAGACAGGAATGGAGCCGGGTAAAACCATAATCCCACAGATGGATCGTGTGTGTGTGTGTGTGTGTGTGTGTGTGTGTGTCTTGCGGAGGTAGAGAGACAGAGCTCCAGTCAAAGTGTTGGAGAGAGGATCAGCCTCAGGGTCTGGGGCGTGGGGGGATCTGGCTCAAGCCTCCTAGTCACAAAAGGCCTCAAATGTATCCTTTTCCCCAAATGGCGCTTAATGAACATTCACAGGGACAGCTTGACAGAACAGATAAAAGTCGATTTCCTTACATGAACTTTAAAACTTGCCATCAGGCTTCAGGGCCTGGCGTGCACTCAGAATTTATATTTTAAAATAGATTATATAATTATACTATATAAAGCAGTTATGTGCCTTTGCATTTGTTTTTGATGCTAGAAGTGTTGATTTATTGAAAGTAAACGCTTAAAACAGACCACAACTTTGCTAAACCTGTCGTGATGTTTTTTCATCTTTTTATTATAATAAGAAACCCAAATGGGAGAAAGCCAGGGCTGCTAAGAGGCCTTGTTTGAACCAGAACACAAATAACAACCACAATAATAATAAAGGTAATTAGTATTAATAATGATGATTATTATTACTACCAGTTAGAGGGTCCTACGAGCCAGCTAAGAGCGGGTTCTATTGTGGGTGCTATAATACATCAGCCCCATATGTAAAGCCTACTTTCTGAAGCCCGCCACATACTGAACAGTAGGTAGGGGGTGTGGGCCACTTTCAAATATGCACAGTCACTTTTTTTTCCTACCAGGTGTGTTTTTTGCTTATTAGGAATCAGCTGTGTTTGTTCCCAAACCAGTTTATGCCAGTTGTCCTTATGATCAAATGTTTAATTAACTAGGAGAGAACATGATCAAATATGATGGCAAGAAAAAAGTGGCTATTGCTATGAATACCAAGCTGGAAGCTTTGGAAAGAATTTATTGGGCTCTTACTATGAACTGAACTCTCTTCTGGGAACTCGTGTGCATGATCTCCTTTCTCCTTATTATCATAACCATTCCAGAAGTCAGACAGTAGCTTACTTACTGCAATGATGATCACAGTGAAGCTCAGAGAGCTTAGGTAACTTACTCAAGGTTACACACCTCATCAATAGTGGAACCACAATATGAACCCAGGCTGTCAGACTCCAAAGCCTGTGTGCTTCACCCCAGACTGCCACGCTCAGCCCCATCTATGTTTAACACTGCATTAGGTATGCCAGATAGTGGTGAAAAAGACACAAGTCTTTGCCCTTGGGCAGCTCAGAGTCCTATGGGGCAGGCGGGCAAGTAAACAGACCATGACAATAACGTTCAGGTCGATGCTGTGAGAAGGAGAGGCCTGGGACTCAATGGGAAGGCAGACGCAGCATCTGACCCAAGCTTGGGAGTGGGAACCAGGAAAGCTTCTGGAAGCAGGGGTCCTGGGCTGAGTCTTAAAGATTAAGCAAGCAGATAGCAGGCCGTGTGCTACAGATTTTACCCTGGATCACAGCAGCCTGTTTGGTTACAGCGTTTCCCTTGTGCAACTCCGTCCTCACAGCCCAGCCTGGCCAGTTACCCTGATCGCCTAATGCAATGATGAAGAAAGCAGATGGGAGCCCAGCCCCCCGACACCCCCACACCTGTGGGTCTGGATGACATTGCTGCCCCAAGGCCTCCCCAGGTTTCATTCTGATTTTCTGCAATGTAAATAGGGCCCTGTCAAAAACCTAAAAATTGCTGACCTTGCCTCTTTCATCAGTTTAAAGGTGACAAGTGAAAGCGGGTAGGAGGGGGCTGGGTGGAGGCCCGGGACTCTTCTGGGCTCATTTGAAGTGGGAAATGCTAAGTCTGCCATATTTAATGGCAGGCCTGGGAGTGTAGCTGAAAGCACAGAAGCAGCACTTCCCCTTGACTTTTGCGTGCCCTGTAACACTGCCTCTGGGCCTTGCTAAGTGGTGGCTCCCTCCTCACCATGGACAGGGGTCAAGGGACTAGCAAAGATTCTCAGACAGCTCCTTGCCTGCCATGCCTCTCTTTTTCCTCCCTCTCTTTTCCTCTTTCCTCTCTCTTACTTTGAAAGCAATTGGCTTTCTCTCTTTTTCTTTCTCTCAATTTACTTTCTCTCTTTTTCCTCCCTCTTACTTTAAAAGCATTTGGTTTTTCTTCATATGGGGTCTCTAAAGGTTCCTTGGGGGCTGTGAAAAACCCGTTCAAAAGGGAGCACTGGTGAGAGGACAGGAGGAATAGCCTCTAACGGAACCCGAAGTCTCAGTAAATGCCTGGGGGCCCCCAGACCTCATTCCCCTATTGTCAGCTGCCTTTTAAGAGACAAAATCTTGATGACTGGTCAAGATGGCTAATTGGAAGTTGTCCCCCTATACAACATTTTTGGATTAAAAGTTTCTCAGTTCTTTGAGACTGTGGCTTTCACGGACGTCAATTTGATCCTTTGATTACGTTTGAGCTCAGCACCAGGTCTCCTGGGAATTGCGGTGTACCTTGCCCATTTCTCTGGGGCCTGGCAACAGCTGCGATCTAAATCTGCCAGTGAAGATGTTTTCTTCTCCACCTACTAACATCTGATCAAAGTCTTGGTCCATCAATTACTAAAAATAATAAATAAATAAATAATAATAATAATAATAAAATAAAAGCTGCAGAATCAACACTTAAAAAATCTCTTCTCCTTGCCATTTCAGGATGTCTAATTAATGATGTGAGTGGGCAATTTGCTGCAGTGCTCACTGATTAATTTATCAAATGCCAAAGCCTTTCCCGTGTGCTTCTCAGTCCAATTAGTTAAGCGTTAGATGTGACAGGCAAGGCAGTGTCTCTAGGAACCACCCTGCCTCTCCCAATCATGGTCTCTCTTCTCTGAACATCCCCTGTGGCTCCATTTCTCTCCCTACTACTCCTGAGTGAATAGCCCACAGTTGGTTCCTAAGTATCCAGCCCATCCCCCCCTCTCTGACATGAGTGGTTCAAAGCAGGGTGTAGCTCAGGACAAAGCCACAAACTCAGGAGATGTCTCAGAAGGGCCACAGCCACTGATTCCCTGATGCTACTCCCCAGCCCACAACTTGATTAGACTCAGTGTAGCTCTTTACAACAGACCACTTATGTTGTTCTCTAATTAATTACAAGGAAGGCCTCCCCTGTGCCTGGTGTATTGTCTTTTGCAGAGTGGCTTTCACACCTGTTGTGATGAAGAATCAAGGATAGTAATTATTATCATCTCCATTTATCAGAGAAGAAAACTGATGCTTAGACAGGAGGATGCCAGTTGTCCAAGTTCACTGCATCATGGATCTGATTTGACAATTTTGATGTGTAACATGCCAACCTAAATCTCTGTGGGAAGTCAATAAGGAGCATTTATTCAGCTCACTTTTCTATGTATTAGCTGTGAGCTGGCTGATTTTGACTGGATCTTGCTGGGGTAGTTTTGTTCTGCTCTGTGAGTTTCTCATTCTCCTGGGACAGAGGGTTGGCCTAGGTGTGTTCTTTTCATGGTGATGGTAGAGACACAGAAGCTAGACTTCCTAACACAGATTCTTATTTCTCATTCTATTGGCCAAAAGACATCATCTAACTGAACCAAATCAAGGATTGGGGAAATATACTCTGCTCCCATTAGTGGGAGGAACTGCTAAGTCAAAGGACAAGAGACATTCATCAAGGAGGGTTAAAGAATCATGGCCAACAGTGCAGTCTACCACAGTCAGATGGGGAGAAGAAACAGCCAAAGCTCTAACCATGGTTTTGCTCCATGTCTTTTAGCTTTTCACTGCACAAATATTTGGAGGATGCCTACAGTATACCAGTCACTTTAAAGAATAAAGGATAGAGCAGTGAACAAGCAAGACAGTTTCTGGTGTTATAAAGGTTAATTTCTAACAAAAAGAGGCAAAAAGTAATTTTTAAAAAATCAGCTAGTGATATAGACAATGTAGAGCAGGAAACAAATCCTCTATGAAAGGCCAGATAGTAAATATTTTAGGTTCTGGGGGCCACAGGGTCTATGTTGCAACTACTTTTCTCACAGCTGCAGCATGAAAGGAGACAAAGACTGAAAAGGTGAGGCTGTGTTATAAAACTTTATTTACGAAGACAGGTGGGGATAATATTTGGCCTGGGGGCTGAAGTATACCAACCCCTGATGCACAGAATTTAAAACAGTGATGGAATAGAATGAGCAGAAGCAGTGACTTCAGTGTGGGTAATAGAATGGATTCGTTTGGGGCTATGATGTTTAGATCAAAAATTAAATAACAAGAGGGAATCAGTTAGGTGAAAATCATGTGTAAGAGGGTCCAGGCTATGGGAAGAGCTAGCACAAAGGCTTCAGGGTGAGAAGAATCTGATGTGTGCATGTATGAAGCAAAAGAAGACCAGTGTGGCTGGAGCATATGGGAGAGAGGGAGAGAGGAAGAGGAGCTGATATCTAAGTTAATACATGTGGGCTTTATTCTAAGTGTTATAAGAAGTGTAAAGGAAAAATATTTCACTGGACACTTGTCAAAAATGACAAGATAGATTTTACTCGAGCTACTGCAGTAGGAAAAGGAGGGGCCTGAGACTCAATGTGTAGATGTACAGTATTCAGCTCTACGTTGTATAATGTTGAACTGAACTCAACTCCAAATAGAACAAAGATTACTGAGAAATTTATAGCCAAGGAGAAAAGTGAGGGGGTCATCAGATGGAAAATTACTAACAGGAGCTTGATCAGACATCAAGGGTAGGGGACTTCTTGCTAAACTATCTTAAGAAGATTCTTGCTAAAGGCAGGTCAAGGACTTGCATATCAAGGGTAGAGAATGAGGAACTTCATCAGATATGAGGGTTGAGGATTTTCACTAAACTGGGCTTAGCAGACCAAGGTCAGGGTGGGCAAGCCAATGGCCTAGTCAAGAAGAGGGCTCAGAGGAGCCGGACTAAAGCTTGGTTGAGGATGAGGTCTTTATTAGAAGTCCCTGTAGGATATTGAGCAGAGAAGTGACATGATCTCATTTATAATTGATCAGATTGGCTGCTATTTCCAGATTTATTACAAGGAGACAAGAGTAGAAACAGGGGAACTTGTTAGGAGAGAGGTATTGGTGACTTAGACAAGAGGTATATCAGTGAAAATGGACAAAAGTATATGGGTTAGGAGGTTTTTAGAAAGGTGGTTAACGGAAACTTTCAACTGGTTGGACATAGGAGTTGAAGAAAAAGGACAAATCCAAGATTAGCCATAGAATTTGGATTGAGCACATGGAAGGAGTGCTGTGATCTTACTGAAATGGAGCAGCCTTGGGGAGGAACAGCTTGTGGGGCAGGAAGGAATAGAATTCTATTTGGTTCAGGTAAAGTTAGAGATGTTATTAGACATCTATGAAGAGATGTAAAGTAGAAAATGGATCTATGAGCCTAGAGTTCTGCGGAGAAGTTCTTTCTGAAGATACAAGTTTGAGAAGCTATCTGTATATAGATAGCATTTAAAGTCATAGGGATTGCTGAGATTACTTAGGAATAGTGTTCAGATAAAGAAGAGAAGTTCTCCAAAGATTGAAGTCTAGGCCATCCTAATATTAGAGATTGGGAAAAGAAGAGGAAACCAGCTAAGAAGTCTAAGAGGAAGTAACCAGTGATGTCAAAGGAAAACCAAGAGAATGGGGTGTCACTATATTTAAGAAAAAGGGTGACTAGTTGATGTTCCTGAGAAATACAAAATGACACAGCTGAAGTTCTTTCAGCCTCTGATCACCACTGTGCTAAAAGTATAAATTATTTAATAAAAGATACTGGGAATATTGACTCATGATATATTTTCAAATTAAATTAGAACCCTGCTTCTCACGATACAGAAAACCTTTGTTTTCATAGAAACCTAAATATGATGGACAAGACTATAACTATATTGGAAAATGTAGGAACTTATCCTCCAGATTTTGAGGTGGAGAATAATTTGTTTGAAAATCCTTGAAAGGAACTATAAGAAAAAGAAATGGATTTGACTACATCAAGTATTAATATAAGGTTGCTGTTCGGGGAATGAAACCATAGACAAAGTTGAAAAATAACCTGCTAAGACTGCGCTAATATATTTTCAAAACATATAACTGACAAACTATTTTGAGTATCTAAAATTTGAATATCAGCAAGAAAAAATTAGGCATCTTAAGACTTTTTCTGTAAATAATGGAAAAAAGATATGAATAGGCAATTCAAGAAATAGCAACCTAAAAGCCAGCAAGTGTATGATGGGTTAAGTTAATCAAAACAATGCAAATTAAAATGCTAAGGAGCCATCACTGTAAATGATAACTGCTCAGCAAAATAGGCACCACAATAGAACCTGCAGAGCATTGAACACTAGTCCTAAGGAAGGAATGATTGGTTTCATGTGATAAGAGCAAGCAGAGCCTACCTGGAGGCAATGCTTTGAGCTGCGTTTTGCTGGATGCATGGAAATCCAACAGGCAGAGAGGGTTGAATGGAATCAGGAGACGCAGTAGCCTCCTCTTATCCACAGTTTAGCTTTCTGTAGTTTCAATTATCTGTGATCAACTGTGGTCCAAAAATAAATGGAAAATTCCAGAAATGAACAGTTCATGAGTTTTAAATTGCTCACTGTTCTGAGTAGCACAATGAAATCTCTTGCCATTCTGCCCTATCCACCTGTGATTTAAATCATCCCTGTTCAGTCCATCCACGCAGTATATGCTATCTGCCTGTTAGTCACTTAGTGGCCATTTTAGTTATCAGATGGAAAAAAGCTAGTATATAGAGTTCAGTGCTGTGCACTGTTTTGAGTATCCACTGGGGACCTTGGAACATATCTCCCAAGGATAAAGGGAGACGACTGTAATTGATCAGAAGAACAGAGTTGCAAATATACCAATAGAAATGATTTTTGATTATGCCTTTGGCAATGAAACGTCAGTTACCAATAACCCCACCCAGTGCCCTAGGGACAAGTTGGGAGGCCACGTGTCCAAGAATGACTCCTGGAAATGGCTAATGTGCAGAAGAAAATCCCAAGAGCAAAGCACCCATTGCTAAAATGTGGTGTTCTGAGCCATACAATTAGAGATTTTGCAACCACTGAGTCAGTGTAGGACAGCAGGCGAGCAGATGCTCCACAGTATGCTTTGAGAGATGCTTAAAAAGCACCCAACTTCTCCAAAATCCTGAAGGTATCTAAAACTTCTGTGTTAAGTGTTAAGGCCCTGGCACTCTCAGTTAAATACGAGCAATGTCTAGGAAGAGTAAGGCATGGATCGGATTTGAATTTTGATGAAAGGGGAAAGTCTGAATTTGATGGGATCTGAGGCTGAGGAAAATTTTACAGAGCAAGATTCACAGCTACTGGGGACACTGGGAGCTTGGTAGGGAAGTCCTGATATGGGGAGTTAGAGGCTTCAGAAACACGTTCTGACAGAATGGCTTTTAGTAACAAAACTTGATGAGCTGTAGTTATTCATTCATTCCTCTCTCAATCCATTTATTCATTTGTCAATTAGTTATTGAACACATTCTGTATTCTAGGCAGTTCACAGGGCACCTCGACCCTGACTACATAGAACTTGGAGGCTAATGGGGGAGGTAGATAAAAATTGTGCCAACAATAAAATGACGCTTGCAGCTGTGATTAGGTTGGGAGGTCATTGTTCTTCAAGAGTGTGTAATGGGGAGTTTTGACCTACTTAAGGGTATTTGGGAAGGCTTCCATGAGAAAGTGACAATTGAGCTCTACAGCATGGGGAAGGACTTGATTAAGTGAAAACACCAGGAAAGAACCTCCATGCAGAGAGACCATCCTGTGCAAAGGTGCTGTGGCTGGAGGGAGCCTGGAGAAATGAGATAAGGATGCCTTGAGCAAGACAGTAAAGAAAAGGATTGAGATGTACAGAAGAAAAGGGAGCTACATCTCCTGGGGCATTTTAGGCCGTACTAAGCACATTTGCATTTATCCCAGGCATAATGAGAAGTCAATTAAGTGTTTTAAGCCAAGAGGTGACACAGTTTTGCATTTCAAAATTATCATTTTGACTGCTTTGTGGAAAATCACTTTAAGGGGGCCAAGCTGAGAGCCAGGTGAAGGGAGTAGTACAATGCTCAGATAAGAGACAATGATGGTTTAAGGTAGAATGGTGGCTAAAGAAATAGAGTGAAGTGGATAAATGTAAAACATACTTCAAAGATAACATGGTCAAGGCTTGGATATGGGTTGATGAGAGGGAGAGAGGTATTAAGGAGGACACTTAGATTCTGGCTTGCTCACCAGATGACAGGGTTGTTCACTGAGCCCGGGGTCCTGGAAAAGATCTAGTTGTCCATAAAATGGGGATAACCTTGCCAATCCTGCTTTTCTCAAAAATTTGCTGCCAAGCTTCAATGAGATAAAGTGTGTGACAATGCTTTGTAAATGATGTGGTGCTGTAGACATATAAACTATTATTATTCTCCCACTTGCTGGCCTTAATGGCTCAGCAGTACCCTGCAAATCAAATTTTCTAAGTAAATCTAAGTTCTCACTGGGGAGCAAACAAAATAAGTTCAACACATCTTGGCAACAATCAGAAAAATCAGGCATAATAAAATCCTTAGGGCAGAAAAATGTCTTTTGCCAAAACTACAGCCCACTCAGAAATGTCAAGTTCCAAGTTTCCAACTCAGATGAAATCTTTTACAGTTCTACTTCTTCTCATAGTTGGCAAGTGACAATATAGCGATTGGAGGAAGCTTTCCTGATTATTAGACTTTCTGGACCTCTTTTGTCTTGCAAAACAATATTTTGAATGACACTCAAGTGATTCAGAAGTAAAGACTCAACTGACTTAGCAATATTGACAATGTGGCATGCATCATGTGCTATGAATTTTTCCTCTTTTCTAAGAAGACATCTTTTAGTCTTTGCTGACTTGCAATATAATGCCGCTAATGGGTTTTGTTTTCATGGGGTCCCTATTATTTCTATGGATAATGGCAGCTCTGAGGAAACTCAAGGGCATGGAGCCATCACCAAGTATGTACATCAAATTTCCTGCCAGATTTATTACTTGCATGAAAAAGCCCCTTAGTTTTTAACAACACTGTGGATCTCCCTGTGCTGAGTGCATCTGAGAACAAAATTCATGCTCACAGTAATGGGCCGTCAGGATCCAACCATGCTTCTTCCATTTGGTGTTCTCTCTCACCATTTCCCACAGTGTCCTCTGACCCTACAGAATATTCCTTAGCATGACCCATGCCGGCCTTGGCTTCTGGCTAACTTTTCACTCTTCCAAATTCACCAAAGGCATTTTCTCTTCCATGAAGTCATCCTCAGCTCCTCACCTGAGCTTTCTTAGGAACCTGGTTTTACCTCTAGCAGAGCATACACCAAATGGGTTGGGGTTTGTAGGAAGGTAAGCCCTAGTATGGAACTCTAATTTTGCTTCACTCACTCTGTCTGCAACCTTGGCTCAGTTACTGTTGTTGACTGTTGTATTGATGGTCCCCCAACAAATCACACCTGCCAATACCCACACCCTTGCATGGTTACCCTCCTACACTAATTCTGGGCTTGGCTGTGTGCACTTGCTTTGACCAATGGGACATCAGTAAACTCTGCCCAAGAAGAGGCTTGGGAAGCACTGGTGCATAAGATCTTGTGATCTTGGAATGCTGCTGTGACCTAAGAAACTTGCTCGAGAGACCACATAGAGTAGACCTTAGGTGACAGTCTTCGTTGACTGCCAGATGTGAGTGAATCCTTTTTCAACATCTCTCCCCAGTTGAGTCTTCAGAATAATGCAGCCATTTGAGTGTCTCTGGGGAGACTAGCCTGCCCACCTAAGCCCAGTCCAAACTGCAGAGTTGTAGACAAATAAATCATAGTTGTTTTAAACCAATGATTTTGGGGAGTATTGGTACACAGCAATAGAGAATTGAAATACCCAGTTACCTGGGTTCACCTCTACCAGAACACTGACCACAGAAGTTGAGTTTCTAGTAACACCTGACTTTGAATCCCTAATTTTGCCATTCTCAGTGGCTGTATGACCTTTGATCAGTTACTCTTTTTTTTTTGAGACGGAGTTTCACTCTTGTCACCCAGGCTGGGGTGCAATGGCAGGATCTCAGCTCACTGCAACCTCCGCCTCCTGGGTTCAAGCGATTCTCCTACCTCAGTCTCCTGAGTAGCTGGGATTACAGGTATGCGCCACCACACCTGGCTAATTTTGTATTTTTAGTAGAGATGAGGTTTCTCCATGTTGGTCAGGCTGGTCTCGAACTCTCAACCTCAGGTGATCCGTCTGCCTTGGCCTCCAAAAGTGCTGGGATTACAGGCGTGAACTGCTGTGCCTGGCCCCATCAGTTACTCTTGAAGCCTTAGGTTCATCATCTGTAAAGCGGGCACAATGCTGCTTACATCAGAAGGCTTTATGAAGATAAAAAGATGAGAAGAAATAATGCAGATGAATTGCTAAGTGCAGTTTCTAGCATAGAATACTCAGTAAAAGTAAAGTGGAGTAATTATTATTACGTTTAAATCCATTCCTCTTATTAGTCTGAAGCGACTTTTTTTTTTTCTTGAGACGGAGTCTGGCTCTGTTGCCCAGGCTGGAGTGCAGTGGCGCCATCTCACCTCACTGCAAGCTCCGCCTCCCAGGTTCACGCCATTCTCCTGCCTCAGCCTCCCCAGTAGCTGGGGCTACAGGCACCCGCCACCACGCCCGGCTAATTTTTTGTATTAATAGTAGAGACGGAGTTTCACCACATTAGCCAGGATGGTCTCCATCTCCTGACCTCGTGATCCGCCCGCCTCGGCCTCCCAAAGTGCTGGGATTACAGGCGTGAGCCACCGTGCCCCGTCGGTCTGGACCTTCTTGATCACTAGAAATAATGCATTAATCAACTCAGTATTCCCAGGCATATCACAGTGACTGGGGCAGATGAAGGTCTAAGTCAGTGTTTATCAAATGAATAAATGAATTAATGATGTCCTTTCTGGTTTAGTTGGGAGTTTTTACACTAATACTCAAAAGATTGGGTTTCTATGACCTCAGTAGAAACCCATTACTGAGTGGCCTATTGGCTGAATAAACAAATGACCTCAGGGAGCCAGAGGCATGGAGCAGCTACGTTTGGTGTTAAGATTCTTACCCCTCCTGAATGAGTTGGACCTATTGCATGGATATCAAACTTGCACAGTGGAACCACCTGATACCTGGTTCCCGAAGACTGATGTGATTGGTCTGGGATTTGACCTGGATATCAGGAGTTTTGAAAGCTCTCCAGGTGATTCCACTATGCAGTCAAGTTGGAGAAGCACTGCTTGGGAACAGAGGGTCCCAAATTATGGATTTGGGATCCACTGGCCAAATCCAGTCCACAACCTACATTTGTAAATAAAATTTTATTGGAGCGCTGCCATATTTATTTGTTTATTGTCTATGGCTGCTTTTGTGCTATAATGACAGAGGTGAGTGGTTGTAACAGAGACCATGTGACCAACAGAGTCTAAAATGTTAACCATTTGGCTGTTTACAGAATGTGTACATACCCCTGCTTTGGGCCATTGGAAGATCATACCCCTCTATCTTCAGCTTTCACCATCACAGCTCCCAGCACCTCTTACTCAGTCATGCATGGTATCACCAGGTCTCTTTCCAACTCCATGACATGGTTATGGGAAATTTCACAGCTGAGTTAGGTAGTGTGTTATGACTACATTTCTACATTTTCTATCTTGACCAAAATTTTTTTTTTCTTCTAACGTTTGTCTTAATTGCCTTGTTTGCTTTGGTTTCTATGTACATCTCTCAGGTTGTCTGACATAGCTGTACAATTCCTCTGGGCACAGCCAAATGCTTCAGATAGTCCCACCTATATCTTGAAACACTCCTTTTGCTATCTTCCACCCCCTTGCTCTTCTTTGCTGGATTTACTTTTCTGGACCTTCATGTCTTCCTTTTTTTTTGGTTTACTCACAATTTTTTCTTAATGGTATTCCTATTTATGAAATGTCACACTTCTTCATTGCTCTTCTAGTTTTCTTTTCCATTCATTTCTTCATCTTTATTTTTCTACTTATTTCCTACATTTACTTTGTCTTCTCTTCATCTATTGAATTTTTAATCTACTGCCAAATGTTTAATTTCCAAGAGATCTTTCCTCTTTCCTGAATGTGTTTCAAATATGTTCTTATTTCTTAGATGCACATCTCATGTCTCTGAGTATGTTAATGGAGGATAGGAAAAGATACAGGGAATTAGTTGGGTGTTTTACTGAATATTTGTAAAAGGTAACTTAGGACGCTTTAGATTCTTTTCTAAACTTTGAAACACTTCAGACAACTTGGGTGGCATCTATTCACTGAAGGTTTGAAAGAATTCTCATGAAAAACCATCAGAAACTAGGGTCCTCTTCTTAATTTTTGTTTTACATCTTCCTCAGTTTTAGCTCTGGTTGTTGGTACATTGGGGTATTTTTTCCTTCCATGATCAGTATGAATAATTTACAGTTTTTCAGGAAATAATGCATTTTATCCAGAGTTTTAAACATTCAAACACGTTATTCTCACTTAGCTCTTTAAAACTTCTCTGTATCTGGATACCTAGTCCTATTGTAGAGTGCAGGCTCAGGAGTGAGATGAATTTGCTTCCAAATCTCAGATATTTCACTTATTGGCTCTGTGATTTTGAGCAAGTCACTCAACCACTATAAGTTTCATCATTCTGCTGTATTGTGACAATTAAGCACACAACCATTTTGAAGTATTTAGCAAATCTTAGTAAATCTTCATTGAATATTATCTCTCTAGTAGATTAGAGGCTCAAGATTTTCCTACGTACAACCACAAACAATCTTAGGAGGAAGAGCAATGCAGCTTAACTGTACCAGACAAAATGATTCCCAACTTTGGACCATTACACCATCTGTTTCCACTGTTGGGAATGATCGTCTCCCATGTTTCCACATGGCTGACTCCTTGTTATCCAGATGTTATCACAAATATTCCTTTCTCATAGAGTCCTTCTCCAGGGCTGTTGTCTACAGTTGTCCATGTTGTGCACTGCACAACTCCAGTGGGCACCATTCCCATCAAAATTTATGCTAATGGTGTCTGCTAAAGTTGTACAGGGACAATCAGCCCAGTCATGCTGGGTGGCCGTTGTCATCTCTGACCATGCAATCTAATAACCCACAACCCTGTCCCAGTCATTTTTTATTTCTCATCCTTTTTAACATTTGTTCACAGTACCTATCACTATCCAAAATAATAATCTCATTTAATTATGTGTTTACTTGTTTGTTGTCTACCTGCCCACGCTAGAATGTAAGCTTCACAAGAGCAGGGGTTGTCACTTGATTGTCCACACCGTAGTCCCAATGCCTAGAAGAGTGCCTGGGACATCACAAATGTTCAGTACATGTATGTTAACTCTAAGGGCCAAATTGGAAAGAGGCACCAGAAAGGGACAGCAATGACGAAGTGAAAAGTCACAAGAAATGAGGGAATCAACTTTCTGTCTCTCTTCTCTTTGTCTCTGCTTCTCCTATCTTTGTCCGCTTCATCTTGTTCTCTGCAGGTCAGCTCTCCAGCTTTGTGGTCTACGTGCTAGGTGGATGATGGCTGCTCCTACATTTCTGAGTTACAGTTCCATCCACAAGGAGGACATATTCAAATCTCTCTTAGATCTAGTCTCACACTTCAGAATAAGAAATACATTTCAGTTTAAGCCATCACCAGTCTAATCGGCTATGTTCAGGAGATTGAGGCCATACGATAAAGCATAGCTAACAGTAAGAGGTAGCCTAGGGAATTTCTTGGAGAGCAATGGTCTAGATGGACTCCAACATTGCTCATACAGGAGGGAGTGGAGCCGCAGGTTCAGGTAAGAGCTGATAAGTCCAAATGCTCAGAAGTGGTTGTGTGATGAGGATCCAGAGTTAGGTAGCTTTTGGTATTCAGCTGTGTGATGTGGAGCACACATTTAGCTTTGTTTTTCTTATTTGAGAAATGAAGGCACTGGAATCAATTATTTTTGTGGTTATTCCTGACCCTGGCATTTCCTGAGTCTTGTAATGTGCTAACTCCCAGGTTAATCAGCTCTCCCACTTGCCTTCAACTCATTCTTGAATCCCCATCTACTAGTTCCAGTGGCACTGGAAAGGCATAATGGAAAACTTCAACCTCCATACTGTCCACCAGAGGCCAGAAAATGCTAAGAAATATCAGAACTTGGGGTAAAAAAAAGTTAATATTCATAAAAAAAAGAGATTGTTGTATTCTGAAACATAATGAAGATCACGAAAGAAGACAAACCAAAGATCTGTGTCCCCACCAAATTCTTATGTGAAATTGTAATCCCTCATGTTGGAGGTGGGGCCTGGTAGGAAGTGATTAAATCACAGGGTTGGTTTCTCCTGAATGGTTTAGCACCATCCCCCTTGGTACTGTCCTCATGATAGCGAGTGAGTTCTTGTGAGATCTTATCATTTAAAAGTGTGTGGCACTTACCCCTCTCTCTTGCTCCTGCTCTGGCCATGTGATGGATATGCTTCCCCTTTGCCTTCCATCATGTTTGTAAGATTCCTGAGGCCTCCTCAGGAGGCGAGCAGGTGCCAGAATCACCTTTCCTGTATAGCCTGCAGAACCATGAGCTAATTAAACCTTTTTTCTTTGTAAATTACCCAGTATCGGGTAATTCTTTATAGCGATGTGAGAATGGACTAATACAGACCTCTAGATCAAAATAAAGTGAACAAGCTTGAGGGAAAAGAGAAAACAACTGTAAGGAAAGGTGAACTCAGCTGAAAAAATGATCCAGATGCTAAAATGGAGATTGTCGTGTTCCCAGGTGGAGACACTCTACAAATGGATTGGTGCAATCCTTTCCCCCATGTTATGAAGCTCCTAGCCTTCAGAGAATGTGTTCTAAATCCTCCCAACATCCCCAACTATTACCCCATTAGTACCTTTGTGTGTGTGAGTGTGCTTTGAGACATCTTTTCAGATGAAAGATCATTAAAAACAGAGAGCTCTGTGAAGGCTGAATATCTGAGAAGGCTCAAGGGCTTAAGTGATTCTGGCTATGATCAGCAACTGCTAAGATGCCTGGAATCAGACACAAAACTAATTGAATGGTGGAGAGTTGACAGATAATTGAAAGAGGTACAAGACTGGTCATCTGGAGAAATACTGATGCTTTGATAAAACTTTCCACTTGTTTGTTCTCTACAGGCATGGACTATATTACATGTGTTGCATTTTTCACCCCCAAAAGCAGCTGGCAGGATGTCAGGTGCAAAGGAGGCATGATTGTATTTTTGTGGAAGGAATGTCCATGTTCGATCAGTGATGCTTATCATGCCTACACAAGGCTTTAACTCTGCAGAGTCTTTTTTTGTAACTTTTTGGTCTGATGTTCCCCTTTAGCCAACCTGGGATTCTTCAAGACTCTCTCACACTGTGCAAAATTCTTGGGTGCTATTGAAGTCTTGATATCTGGGATAACACACTGCCAATGAAGCTTGTTTTAACAACACTGACCTTAGAAACTCTCTCTATTCTCCTTTGAAATGCTTTACTAGATCCTGATCATCTTCAAGAAAAAGTTCAAATATCTTATCATCACACTCTTGTCTTTGACAAACTCCTTCAGTTCATCTCTTACCACTTTTCTATATCAAACCTTGAAGTTCCCTGAATCTGCTATATTTCTGCTAGCTTCTGAACCTTGCACATTCTATTCCTCCCTTTCCAGAAATGCTCTTTCTCCTCCTCTTCCACCAAACTCATGCTTTGCTATTTTTTTTTTTTTTTACAATTGAGCTCAGATGCACGTCCCCCTCTGTCCTCTCGTAAACAACCACAGCAGTCATCATGGAATCATAGAATCAAGAATCAAGATTCATTCCTTCATTTTCTTCCATTCTAGATTAAAAGCTGCTTGACAGTTAGAATTCTAACTTCTTCATCACTATACCCCAAGTTCAAATGGGCACACCTTGTTTATTCTAGGTGTTCAATAAATTGTTGAATGAATGAATGAATGAGGTGATAGCCTAAAGAGCAATCCAATAAGATGGCAGAAAAGCATTTCTATGTTAAAAACCCCATTCTCTTCATTTCTTCATTGAGGAACTCCACTCAATCACTGTGACTGGAGCCACACTCTGGATCTCTGAAAGCTATAGCCATTATCAGAGCTTATGTAGGGAAGCCTCATGAGGAAGTGGAAATTCTTAATCCTGGACTCAGGCTATGATATTGACAGCATGGATAAAAAAGTCGAAATAAATGAAAGAAGTAGCTGATCTTGTCTCACCTGTCAATGCTTACCATTAATAATATATAAGTAAAAAACTTTACATGTTGCATCTTTTCTCATATGGGGGAAAGAAGGTGGAGTTGGGGCAAGACATAGCCTAGCCCATATGGAAGTTATTTTTCCTATGGTTTGAAGTTCAGGTCAAACATTGGATATCCAGGGTCCTATAGCTAGTAATGGAAGAGGTGATAAAGGGTGAGTGTCTGGATGAATAGATGAATAAGCAGGTGGATGGTTTGGATGGATGGATGGTTGGTTGGTTGGTTGGATGGATGGATGAATGGATGGATAAATGGGAGAATGGAGGGAGAAAAGAAGGCACACTGAGCAAGAAAAATTTATTAAACTTGGTAATTCATCATATAATGGAGACAGAGGAGGCTGAAAAATTAAATATAATTAACAGTTACCAGCCTGGAATACTAGGAGAATTGTGATAAAAACTAGAAAGGAGAGAAGGGTAAAAGTGCTTTAAGAGCACTTTTGTGCTTAGGCATAGATGAGAAGTGATTTTGTCTTCCCAAAGCTGAAGAATGTATTTTGATTGTACAGATAAGAGGAGATTTTATTGGAGAAGATTTCCAAATGTTGCATTGTTCCAATAGAATCTTCAAGTTTGCTTTCCACATTATTTTACTCTTTTCAAAGGGTGACAGAACTGAGTTAGTAGTGTATGTGCACATGGATGTATGAGTATAACCTGAAAATGTCTCAGGTGTTCAGGAAATCAGAGGTTCTGGTACTTAAAGCTTTCTGGTTACTAAACTGTAGCCACAGAGAGTTGTAGACATGAGTGTGAATAGTGGATAAAATCAAAAAGGAAAATGCTTTTATATTCAATAATTAATAGATTTTGCTATAGATGAAAACAGGCAATACAAATGCAACATGTGAAGGGAACAGTGAAAGCACATACTAAGTCTGACCATGGAGACAGAGGTAAGTTGGGGAGGGACACCAGGGGTGAGCCTGTGTCATTCTGCCAGCCCTCCCTCAACCACATACAGCATTTGGCAGGACTCCAACTCTGACTCAAGAGTGCCATGGAGTAGGGTTTTGAGTGTGAAAATGATGAAGTCATATAGCATTTGCATTAATCAGAATTCACAATCATACCCACGGGGAATGAATTCACCCCTGCCAACCTCCGAAGAGAATAGCTTAGGGGCATGTTAACATTAAGCCTAAATTGGGGACTGAAACATCGCCAAGAGGAAAATGATCTGTAATAAATACCATTTGTCAAGAAAAATGGCCAGAGTGCAGAGAAGCAGGTAGACCCCGTGGCCAATGGGGGAACCCTGACAGGAGGATCCAGCAGGTGGTCCAAGAGGCAAATGGTCACTTCCTGAATCACCACCACGTGTACTATGGGGAGACTTTACAGGTCGCTTTAGAGCATTCTTTTCAGCAGCTCACCTGCCTGCGAGCCCAAGAAGTCACTCAAGTTTATAGATCAAGGAGGAGGGGAGATATTTTTTGTCCTTCTTCTCTCCAATTTTTTTTTTTTTTTTTTTTTTTCTGGAGAAGGGGAGACAAAAAGAGAGTAACAACAAGCCCCTTTTACAAAAACCAAGGACATTAGCTTTTATTCTTGGACTGACATAAATAGGTTTGGAAAAACATTTTCTGCAATCCAGGAAAATAAGGGAGTCTTAATTAGCATTTTGAAATTCAAACTCAAGACCTAGGGGGAAGGTTTGAAATCAGGAGTAAGATTTTCCTAGACAGAGAACAAAAGCTGGAGAGTTTCAGAGGAAGGAGCTAAGATAGCTCCCGGGGATTGGAAAGAGCACCTTTCTGTGTGCTTGAGAAAGGGCACTAGGAGAAAACACTGCTACCTGGATAAGGAAGTCCAAGGAAATACACGGAAGGGACTGGAAACTCGGATTTGAACACAGTCGCTCTGGCTTCAAACCCCAGCCCGACCATTCACCAACAGGACAGTGTGGGAGTGATTTCTTTAACCTCTGGGCTTTGATTTCTTGCTCTGCAATATATTTGCCCTTCGTGGTGTCTGAATACAACATTAAATCCATATGAGGCACCCACTTAACCAATCAGCACAGAAAGGGAGCCGGGCAGGCTTCCTGCAGAAGCTTGGTGAAGACTTTGAGCTAAATTTTAGAGAAAAAGTGGTAGCAGCTGTGGAGTTCTGGAGAAGGATTGCAGATTGCAATTGTCTACATTTTTCCAGTGTGCTCTTCACCGAGCCTGTCTGGAGCCTCTGTGAGCTGACTCACCCCTCACCTCCCTAGAGCCTCAGAGACTGAATTTTCAAGGGTAAAAGGCAGCCCTTCTGTCTCAAAGTAGTTTTTTTTTTCTTTCCCAATAGATTAGGCAAGCTCATTGCCTGGGGTCTTTAAAGAACAAGTTGTCAGCTGTTAGGCATTTTTCACACTGCCTTTTATTTTTTTTTTTCATCTCTGGTAGGTAACCTTGGACCCTCTAAGTGTCAGCTCAGGAATCTCACAGTGACAAGCCCCTCAGTAGCCCATCTAAACTCACACTGGGAATAATAAGAGGCAATGGCTAGACTAAGAGGCCCTGGAAGTTGAGGAAGACCCGCTGGCGAGCAAGAACTCTTTGGGTTTTCCATCCCTGGGACTTCACCCTGACAAAGGGTAAACTTGCAGGTGAGGAGGAACATCCAGAGTAGAAGTTCTTCTGGCAGAGGAGGGGCAGCGTATTGACTGTACTGGCCACCATGACCTTTCTTTACATACCTGAGCATCTTGCTAGGACATCTGATGTGTGCCAGGCACGGGGCTGGGCTCCAGAGCCATGAAGGTGAATAAGTTGTCTCTCCATCTCTAGGGGTTAGACCTCTATTGAAGACACACATATACACATACATACACACACACACACCAGCGCAGCATGACATTTTTCAGTGAATGGCAAGACCATCCACTAGAGGCTCAAATCCGAAATTTGGTTGTCATCTTTGATACTTTCCCATGTAGAAAAAACAATCCACGATGTATCTTCTGAGAAGGGGAAGTCCACATGGAAGATACGGGATGTACACTCCCTTTGTTGACATAGCCATAAGACTGAGTGTTTAATGCCCTCAAGGAGAGCTTACTTATGCATGAAAGGTCACTCACAAATTACCTTGGTTTGAAAAGTTAATATCGAATTTATAAAGTTTGAAGATAAAGTTGTGTGGTTTCTCAAGCTTTTACTTTCAGCTTATAAATATTATTATTCTGTTTGTACAAGTCTAGCAAAAATTAACAATCACTTATAAGGAGACCTTGATTAATACATATGTCCCATTTATAAACTTAAAGGTTTTCAATTGTCTTTATAATGTTGATACATTCTATTTTTAGTACTTTAACAAAATTTCTCGTGTGCTCAAATCTTATCACTCTAATAGATTACATTAAACTCATAAACATAGTAATTCTCAGAGTATTGAAAATATTCAAGTACTGTATATAAATCTAGTAAAAATTCAACTTAAAACAAGTCTAAATCAATTACTAAATTACTCGTTTTAATTGTGATCACAAAGTTTAACTGCTATTCCAATAAACCAAACTCTCTTAAATACAATAATTTCTGTATGAATCATACATTGCTCTTAGAATGATGAATTAATAAAAACTATATATTATTTTCTGGTAAAAGTGTGTCCACAAATATATATATATATAAATATATACACTAGAATATTAGCAATTGTTAATTCTGGCTGGTGGACTTTTGACTGATTTTTATTTTTTTATTCAAACCTTTCTTCTTTTTTCCAATGAATATATATCACTTTTTAATCCAGGGAAAGACATAATTTTGAAAACCTTTTTAGGTGCCTGTTCTAGGATGGATCCTAGGCTTCGTCCCATGGGGTGGCCCCCAGATGTCTAGACCCTCTGTGTAACCTCCTTCATGGGTCAATTGGAACCTCAACCCACCTCAACCCACCTGCTGCTCAGGCCTCATGGTACATGAATTTGATGACTCGCTTTGTGCACAGATACCTTTTGTATCAGGCGCTAAGGTTTATTATTACTATGGTTTAACAAAGAGACGAAACAGAGCCATACTTCATAGTCTGAGCCTCGTGGGCTATACGCAAATTCAAGTTAAATTTAAGAAAAGCATTGATTAGAAGCTGTTCCCTCGAGGTCTGGTGGACAAGTTCACTGGTAACTGATTGCCTGACTGTCAGAGTGACTGAAAGACCAATGAATAAATGAATAAAAACATGAATGAAAAAATGAGTTAGCGACTAGCCTTAAATGTTTGAATATATGTGCAAATGAATGGGTAAAATGACTAATTATGTAATCACTGATTGACTGACAGAAGCAAGGACTAGCTTGATAAATGAATGAGTCAAAGAGTCAAATGACTGCCTGGGGCTAAATGCGTGTGAATAATTAATTGGCTGAATAACAATCACAATTGAATGGATGAAAGATTACATGACGACAATGTATGAGTGGCTGAGCTGTTGACCGATAGACTGAGTAAATGAATAGGTGAATGAAAGAGTGAGTGACGGAGTGAGTGAACTAAAGGATTGTCCAACTTCCTAACTGTGTGTATGTGGATTAGTTGACTGACTGAATAATGGTGCTTCAAAACAACAAAACAATGAAGAACTACAGTAAATGAGAACCTGACTGAAGGAAGGAAGGGCATTTGAAGGAGAGAGGCTCTCACTAGAACTATTTACCTTGAGGTTGTCATACCTTCATCTCAGCACTGCAGCTTCAGCCCAGTCCTGTGCAGCCCCCTCCCTCAGCATTCCCGTGTACCTGAGTCCCACTGGGCAATGACCAAGAGCCTTCCATGTTGCCTGGCCCAGGTCCCCTTTTTTCATTTCATTTTGTGGTTGGAAACTGACCCAGATTAGGGCATATTCTTGCCCTTAGGATTTTTCAACCAGTCTTGACTTCTTGGGATTGTCCCATGATATCTAAGAACACTGAGTCAAACTTGAATCTCAGATCATTCCACTCCTGGGCACATTAGAAAGGATCTGGAATTCAAATCTTTGCTGGGGTCCTTCCCAGCCTCTGGTGGAAGACATTGAGACTTTAGATTCTAAGGACATTCTCTGTTGTGTGAGAGGTTCTACGGCACCAGGAGCTCTGTCTGGAGGCCCAGACCTCATCCATCTCAGTACATGGGGGGCTGATAATCTGTGCATGTTTATTCTCAGGCCTCTGGGTGGTGGGATGATGAGGACTGGCATGCACTTGTATGACTTCCTGGCACACATCCACTGAGGAATGCCAATGTTTGCCCGTTAGTTTTTTTACTGTCAACTCACTTGGCTTTGCTCTTATTCCTCTAGCTTACCTGAAGCAGATTAATCCTTAAAAGAGTTTTTGTTTAAATAAACTCTTCCCTAGTGATCCATTCAGACTCAGCATCTGGGGACACAGCCTCCCACCCCTTCTCTCCTGCCGGCTTGAAGCTGCCTCCACAAAGAGAAAGATTTTGCTAAAGGAGGCTCTGTGTATTATCAAAAGATTAGTTAATTGGGAGCTCACTGGATGCCTCTTGTTTATCAGTTTCAAATCACACCGTGGATCTGTTTTCTATTTATATTTGTTAAAGGAGCATTTCAGTAGGATTTTTATTCTTGAAGGAAAGCTCGGAGGTAAGTTACCCCCAAATCTCAGAGTGAAGACCTGCCAAAATCTATGGCAAAGAGGCTGAAAATAGACATAATGTTTATTCATCAGAAGCCTCTCTGGGCCAGTGTTATCAGTTGTTGGCATGGAATTGGAACGTCACCTGTGAATGCCAGGCTGGAGTGAAGGTGAGGCTGACATGACCATGGAGACAGGGCTTGATGACTGTGTGAAAAATCATCCTACTTGATTTAAACCTAATAAACAAGAAATCCTAATTAGATGTCGACTTCCCCCTCAGGATTTGTAGAATGGGCTTAACTTCTCCCAGGATCCTTGCAAGTGTGAATAGTCACTCTAAACCTGGGAATAGGACAGATAATTAAACCAAGTTTATCCCTCTCTCTGTCCAGGGTACCCTTCTGCTTCCCATTCTTGCAGTTCCCACAAACTGCTGGATTGCAGCTTCACATCCATTTTACTTCCCCTGTGCAGTGTCTGGCACATGCCTAGTGTTTGATAAATGCTTGTTGATGATGTCTATAAATTGATAAATGCTTGTTGATGATGTCTATAAATAAAAAGAAAGTCAAACCCAATTCACCCTGCAAAGCTTGGATCAAATTTCCATCATCATTTAATCTTTCCTGACCCTGCTTGCAACATGGCACAAAAGAAGCATCTAAGTTGGCCTTAGAGTCAGACCAACTTAGTTTCATACTCCAGTTCCTTCACTAATTAGTTGTGTGTTTAACTTCTCTCAGCCTATTTCTTCTTCCTCATTATCACTATAATCACCATCATCACAGTAATGACTCCTGTTGAGGGTTTACCATGTGCTAGTTTTGCACATGGCATGGGTCATCTTTTCATCTTCACAAAACTCTATTACATAAGTTCTAGTATCTTCAATGTACACATGAAGAAATTGAGGCACATGGAGAACCAGCAATGGTAGTAGCTACCTCTTTATAAAACTTACTGTTTGCCAGCCACTGCTCTTAGCATTTTTAAAGCCACTCAATCATAAAACGCCCAGTGTGGGCCAGATATCCTGAATTTAGCACTGAAATGTCTACATCCTGAGAAAACCCTCAGTCCTGGGCAAGTAGGACAGTTGGTTTGCTCTACTCAGTTCTCATAACCAAATGTGAGAAAGGTATTATTCTTCCAACTTACAGATGAAGAAACTGAGGCACAAGAGGTTAAGTAACTTTCCCAAGTCCATACATACAGGTAATAAATGGCACAACAAGGCTGTCAGTCCCAGAGTTTAACCACTACACTCTGCTTTCTCCCAGGAAGAAAAAGGGAAATAATTTCTCTTTCATTGGATTGTTAGAGGCAATACATACCCTCTAACATGTAGTAAGGGTATAGTATATAGCTTACTTTTCTACTCCTTCACTTCAAAACTCCTGCTTTATCTTCCTCTTTACTTTAAAGTGCCTCAAAGTATCACACTAGCTATTCTCCACCTTCTAACCTTCCATTTACTTCCAACCTGTCCCATTCTTACATCTGCCCCCATCACTTGTCTGAGAAAGAACTCCACATGAAGGTAATCAAATGGCCCATAGATTGTTCTATCCATTGGTCTCTCCAAAGCCCCCTTTCTACTTCCCTGAACTATAAGAGATGGTCTGTGTGTTTGTTAAATTAAAGCAAATAGAAATGAATTGAATTGGAATAAATCCCAAGGCATTTTGCAACTCTGACCTCTCCTTCTTTTTTCAAAAAAATTTTTTGCCTTGGTTCCCATGACTGAGTTCTTTCACATGTCTGAATGCTCTCTGTCAGACTTCATTGATCCCCTGTACCTTTCGTCTTAAACGTTGCTGTTCAGGGTCTTCCTCTGGCCTCCTTTGTTCTCGCTATGTAGTCTCTCACTAAGTTATCTCATTCATTTCCTGGACTTAACTGCCATATTTATACTGGTAAAGTTCCCATTCCTTTCTCCTGAATTTCAGACACATATGCAAATGCATTAGTAAGAATAGCATAGGTTATGCTGCAGTAATAAACCCCCAAATCTCAACAATGTTATGTATCAAATGCATATTTCTTGCTCATGATGCATGTCCAACACAAGTCAGTCAGAGACCCAGGCTGGTGGATGCTCTGCCACCTCCAAACATATGTCCTCCTTAGTCCCTGTGGCAGCAAAATTGTGAGCTGGAGGGTTGTGTGATAGCTCTCAAATGCTTTGGCCTGGAAGGGACACAGATCACTTCTGCCCCCCAGTCCATTAGCAAAAACTAGTCATGTGACCCTGCTTAATTGCAAGGATGCTGGGAAATGTAAGAAAGCTCACGGACATAGAGTGGGCAGTAAATGCCTCTGCCAGCTCAGCTGGCTTCTGGACATTCCCACATAGCCTTTACCAAGGTAGTTCAGATTTAGCAATTTTCCCACAGAAGTCAATACCTTCTACCAAACTGTTCCATCTTCTGTATTTCTAATCTTTTAAAAGAAAAGGGCCAATCTCAGCACTGTATCTGGCTGTAACTTGCCTCTGCTCCCCTACTGAAGGCCACCAGTGAAACCTGACAGATTTTATCTCCTTGACTTTCCTTGTCCTGGACTTATTTGAATCTAAGCCTACTTGCCTGTTCTCAACCCATTAGTCTAAATTTGCTTCTCAGCAGCTCTTTTGTGGATTTCTGAAGTGTCTCCTATTACTCCTGCTATTCACACTCCTTCTCTAATTCATCCTTCCTAAGGCTGCCAAGGTGGGCTTTGTTTTTCCTAGAGTGCTAAGCCAAGCACACAATGTCCCTGCTTAAATACCTTTAATGTCTATAACCTTTTGAAACTCAGCTGGTTCAAAACCTAACTTCTTATCTTCTCCCTCAAATCTGCTCCCCTAGAAAGTTCCCCCATCTCAGGTAAAGGGCTCCATTCTTTTAGTTGCTCAGCCAAAATCCTTGAAGTTATCTTTGGTTTTTATCTTTTTCTCACATTGCACATCCTATCAATTAGAAAATCCTATTTGCTTTACTTTTATAAGATATCCAGAATCCAATCAATTTTCACTAACTCTCTCACTCTGGTCCAGGCCACCAATATATTTCACTTGGATCAATGCAAGAGACTTCTAATTAGTCCGTTGCTTCTATTTTTGTCCCTTTCCATCTATCTCACACAGATCAGCAAGAGAGACCCTTTCATAAATAAGTCAAGCAATCACTTCAGTGCTCAAAACCCTCCCATGGCTCCAGATCTCATTCAGGGCAAAAGCCAAAGACTTCAGGATCTCACAGTTTGGATACCAGATGATCCCATCTTGGACAGACCTTCTCTTCCAGGACTCTCCCTCTGGATCACTCCATGTGGTCACACTGATCTCCTTTTTCTTCCTTGAATTCACCAAAGTCCTCAGCTTCCAGGCCTTTCCTATTCTCTAGGCCTGGAGAATAACCCCAGATTCTCAGGACTGGATCCCACCCTTTGGGTCTTTGGTCACATGCCATCTTCTCTATAAAAGCCTTCCTTCAAGGCTGATGTAAAATTCATCCTCTCCCATTGGCCACCCCCTGCCTTACTTTTTATCTGTGCACTTAACACCATCTAACATACCACATTGTTGTTGTTCTTTATATTGCTTATCATCTGTGTCTCTCAGGAGAAGGTAAACTACATAGAGACAGGACTTTGCTGTCTACCCCATCACTGATAGATCTTTAGTGCCTTGAAGACTGCGTGGGACATAATAGGTGTTCAATATATATATTTTAAATTGTCCTGAAGGTAATGGGTAATCTTCTTAGTACAGCCTTCACCTATTTGTGCAATTTCTTTGCTGGCCATCCTACCTTCTTCTTCCTGCTTTTAACCCAACATCTCCAAATTACAATCTGGACAATGCCCATCCTGCCAGCATAGATAATTTTTTAAAATGTTTGAGAAATACTTCATATTCTTCACCCTCCCACCACCCCACCAAATTGGCTAAGATTCATAATACATAATGGCATAATGGAAAATTCAAGAAGTACTGCAAAATGTTTAATTTTGTTTCTAAGCTTACCTGTTAAAGAAATCCTTTTAGATGATTTATAGTAGTAGCCTGTGCAATTATAGTTCCAGTCTGTGGCTTTTTTGCTGTATTGGATCTTTTAGTTGTCAGAATGTATTGTATTATTTATTTTGTCTCATTGTGTTTTCTCATTCTTGAATTTTCAAATGCCTCTATGCTATACGTGTATGCACACACACACGCACACACATGCATGCACATATACAAGCACACACACTCACTGTCCAGAGCAAACAACTACATCTTTCTTCCTTTATCCAAGTAGTCACTTCCTCTGTGAAGCCCACTTTGACCCCCTACTCCTCTAAACTACCTTTTTTCTCTCATACCCGCATCGCGGCCTGGACAGTTGCTGATCAAAGCATCCCGCTTAGTTAATTCCAGGTATGTAATCACTTGTCTGCCTTCCTGATTAGCTGTAGCTTCCCAAAGGCATGTGCGGTATCATTTCATCCTTATATGCATGGTATGCAACCTGCTACCTCACATGTAGAAGGCTGGCCTTCATCAATAGAAACAACAACTTTATGGGTCTTCTGGAGTGAGGCTGTAAGACTCCTTGAAAGCTTCTGCCTGGTTCTCTTGCATCTCTTGCTCTCAATACTTGCCCTTTCCAAATCCATCCACATCCACCATCTGCGAGAAGCCCAAGGCATGTAAGAAAGCCTTTTGTAGGTATTCTGATAAAGAATTCCAGCTGAACTCCCAGCTGACAGTCAGCAGTACCTGGCAGCCAGGGAATGAGCCTCGTTGGGCATCCAGATGTGTTGGGCCTTCAAATGGCTACGGCCCCAGCCACTCTCTGCCTGTCACACATGGAGCCCCCAAGTGAGAACCATTCAGCTGAGTCCAGTCAAACCACAAAACCAAGAAAGATAAAATAAAATTGTTATATTAACCCATTGATTTTGGTAGTAATTTATTAGACAGCAGTAGATAAATGGAACAGTTGTCCCATCCCACCTTGCCATGCAACATGTAAACAAGCTTGGTTTA
Source organism: Theropithecus gelada (assembly GCF_003255815.1). Lineage (NCBI taxonomy): Eukaryota > Metazoa > Chordata > Mammalia > Primates > Cercopithecidae > Theropithecus > Theropithecus gelada. The sequence goes on from NC_037676.1 coordinate 137,498,542, forward strand.
AACTTCCCCTTTGTGGGCAACCCTGCTTTTTCTAATGAAGTAACTTTGGAATGTGAAGCACATCCTTTCCTATTCAAAAAGTCTTGTAAGCTCTTAGATCTGCTAATTAGGAGTAATCCCCTTTAGTCCAATTACAATGTGGTCATGGTGTACCTCCTGCTAGAGTCTGCACTAAATTACCAGATCCCTCCTTTTTTTTTTCTTTTTTCTTTTTCTTGAGACACAGTCTCGTTCTGTTACCCAGTCTATAGTGCAGTGGTATGATCGCAACTCACTGCAACCTCCACCTCTGGGGCTCAAGTGATTCTCCTGCCAAGTAGCTGGGATTACAGGGATGGGCCACCATGCCTGGCTAATTTTTGTATTTTTGGTAGAGACGGGGTTTCGCCATGTTGGCCAGACTAGTCTCAGATTCCTGACCTCAGGTGATCTGCCCGCCTCAGCCTCCCAAAGTGCTGGGATTACAGGTTTGAGCCACCAAACCTGGCCAATCCCTCTTTTTTCTGTCTGTGCAAATTTCATCCTACTGTAAGAGCAGGATGTCTTTTTAGAAACCTTATTCTGTAAATACCATCTACTTCTGTTTGATATTGAGAAGTGCTGTATGAGCCAGTGCCTTAGTGTGCATAAGTTGATGCGACATATTGTCCTTTGGTTATCACCCACAAAATGCAGTAATTGACTTTCAACATCTCGTTTTAAGACTTCTATATGGCACATTCTCACTTAGGTATCTCCCCAAATTCTCCCACATTGTGCTCTCCTATTTGCAGAGCTTTTTCATCCCATGATGGCATTTCGTTTTCATGGTGGCTTGGTTTGCAATGGTTTCACAGTTCAATCCCCAGAGGTCAGCCTTATTTCCTTAAATTAAAATGTATCGGTGTGTTACTTACAGCCCTTCACTCAGGACCACCTACAGCAAAGCTGAGATTTGGGGTAGGAAGAGAATTTAGGACCTGGAGACCAGCTCTGGGGCTTCTTTGATGGATGACTCTGTTCAGCTGATGAGACCCCACAGAACATTAATGCCCTCATCTGAAAATAGACATCCTGCCTCCTTATATCCTCAAGATCATCAAACGAGATAAGATGAATTAAGCTTCGGCAAGCTCACTAGATGACCTCTAAGTTACTGTTTGCTGAGGTTCTAGCACAGGGGTTCCTTCTTAATGAAAATTAGGAAGTAGAATTAGAAGTTAAAGATCCTCAAATTCATCCTTGTGCTCTTTTGCCTGTGTCTTTCTGCTTCACTAAATTTGCAGCCCCTGGAGGGCAGGGACCTCTGATAGATGTCAAGCCTCCTCTCCTCCACGGTGCCCCAGGCCATGCTAAGCATTTAGAAAACCTGAGAGGGATAGAAGCTTTTCAGGGAAATAGAGTAAGACACAGGGCAACTGGTTACATTGAAAAGGAAATATTAGAAATAAAAGAGTAACCTTAATATAATTGGGTACTTTGGATTCACCACGTTCCCTGATTTGTCCCCTGTGTCCACCAGAGACAACCACCACTGGCTTGGGAACTCCATCATTAGGTTTAAAACACATTCTGAAAATGATGAATCATTAAAGAATGATTATTTTTTTTTTTTGAGACGGAGTCTCGCTCTGTTGCCCGGGCTGGAGTGCAGTGGCCGGATCTCAGTTCACTGCAAGCTCCGCCTCCCGGGTTTACGCCATTCTCCTGCCTCAGCCTCCCAAGTAACTGGGACTACAGGCGCCCGCCACCTCGCCCGGCTAGTGTTTTGTATTTTTTAGTAGAGACGGGGTTTCACCGGGTTAGCCAGGATGGTCTCGATCTCCTGACCTCGTGATCCGCCCGTCTCGGCCTCCCAAAGTGCTGGGATTACAGGCTTGAGCCACCGCGCCCGGCCAAGAATGATTATTAATATGGCCATTAAAAGTGTGTGACTCATGTATAATAGCAAAACAAACTCTGTTGCTTTTGCCCACCGGTCCTGTTGCTGCCCACTGGAGATATTCAGTTAAGCTCTCACCTTCCCAGATACCATGCCTCTGGGGTTTTGAAGTCAATGACCGTGTCTCCTCATCATTTCTCTCCAGTCCAAACACCCCCATTCCTTCATTTGATGCTCGGGTAGTTTTTTTCTAGTCCTGGCACTATCCTGGACTCCCTTCCAGGGCGCAGTCATGTTTCTCTCTGTCTATCTAAGCACATCTTCTCTAACAGCTTGTATCTAAGGAAAAAAAATTCTGTTGCATAAATACATTCAGGGATTCTTGGTAGCCATGGCTTGCTCAGAACAATGGGACAGCCGTATCTGAGCCGTGGTGAGATTTTCTTAGTGTTCCTAAACCCCAAGACAGACACGGTGTTTCACCTCTGATCTGACCCAAAGGTCCATGTGAGACAGTCTACTTACAACTAGAATGATCCCTGGCTTATACAGGGCTTGCACGAGCTCTGCAGAGACAAAGACCCAGAGGTCTTGCTTACGTTGCAGCACTGAATGCAAAATCAGAGGGAGGGAGGGCATGATTGGAGGGAAAAGAAAAGAAGGAAGGAAGGAAGGAAGGAAGGAAGGAAGGAAGGAAGCAAGGAAGCAAGGAAGGAAGGAACAAAGAAGGAAGGGAAGGAAAGATGGAGAAAGGGAGGAAAGAAATCCTATTTTTTCTCGAGTGTCTTCCACATTTTAAAGGCTCACAGGATGATTCTGAAGATGAAAAACCATAAGTCATTACAATATTCATTGTAGAGGATTTTACTGAGGGCCTACACTGTGCCAAGCACTGTGCTAGTCATCATGCACATCAACATTTTAGTCATCTATAGACGTAAAAAAATGAAGTCCCCACCCTAGGTTCCAATGTAGTACAGAAAATAGACAGGAAATAAAATTATGATAAAGGAAACAGTGACACACACTAGCAGCAATGAAGCAATTATATGATACCAAACTGTGCTGCTGTTGCTTTACAGAGGATTTAATGGTCTTACCAGGAAATGAGTTTCCTCCATTCTCCCCACCCTCAGTCAGCCATGGTCTCCCAGGTATTGACAGTGAAGCCAAGGACTAGTCTGGTTTGTAGTTATTAGGAAATGTCTCAAAGCTCGTGGTACTTTCAGCCATATCAGGCATAGGTGATGGATACAAGATGACCATACATTCTGGTTTACTCAGGACAGACATGGTTTACACCTGCTTTCCCAGTGTAATTCTTAATAGTACACTCTGTCACTCTCGAATGAGTCCCAACATGGACGGTAAATTATATTGTCACCCCAGTGATAAAACATAATCTCCATCCCAGCTTCCCTTCAAGGAGAAAACTTTCCCAAATTTTATACAGCCTAAATCACAATTTATATCCAACACTTTTCCTAATTTCCTACTTGTTCTGACCCTTTCCATCATTATTGCAAATGGCATCTTATCATCAACAATGGGGGTAGTTGCTGTTAGTGATTAGAAGGCAGGAGTGTTTAATTTTATTTTTTCATAGATTGTCTGCATAATTTCCCTTCTGTGGACACTTACCACCCTGCAATTCGGAGCCCCCAACAATCAGTGTCAGGTGTGTGTGCACCGTATTTTGAAGCACCAAGGTCCTGCTTAGATTTATCCTTGTCTTCTAGAGTGAGTTCTCGCCCAGATTTAAAAAAAAAAAAATGCCAGTATTAAATAATGCCCAGTGAGAAAATACGAGGAAACTCAGACTCTCTCAAGGGCCATAATCACAAAGGGAGTCAGCAAAACATCCTAAGACAAAGAAACATTCCAAATTAATAAGACACAAAATCCTCAGACTATGTCAGAAAATGTCACCACAATAAAAAAGTGACAAAGGGAAATGCAAGGTAAATTGGTGAAGTGGGTTTGAGACAACCAATTTCCTAAAGAAGAGCAGGATGGTATAGAGGTTTTAATCATTATAAAGGTATTATCCAAAGGGATGAAAAAGAAAAGGAATTGCAGCAGCAAAGCCAACTATTTCTTCCCTATGTGTCCCCATCTTGGATCATCTACTTCCCACAGTTCTGGGTCCCCTGTTTGTGGAGGCACTGGAAGCCACTCCTAACTGGTCATACCTGGTTGGACGAAAGGTGGACAAATGACCCCAGACAAAGCAAGCCACCGACCACTGACTGGGTTGAGCATTCTCTTTTGTACATGCATTCTCTCTCTCTCTCTCTCGCACTGTAATTTGAGCTATGCGATACATCCACAAAGTTAGGCAGTATTAGATGCTTGCATTGTGAGATCATGAGGAATCAGGGTGACAATTTCAACCTTCTGCTTCCTCAACCAAGAAAGTTAGAGACAAGACACTATAATGACCCCCAGTAATAGAAAGTTGCTCCTAGTTCCTTATGAAGCTTTCAGCCTGAGTATGTGAGCTGAACATTTTTTAATTTGGGAGGGGGGGGGTTGTTATTTATAAGTTTCTGCTTCTTACAACCAAGAAATCTCTAACAAAAAGAGGTAAGGCAGATCAAAGCAGGTTTGAAATGTCAAAAAACTACAGTAAAGCTGCCCCATGCATTACTTTACTGCAATTCCAAGGCGTTTTTCCTTTTTAAACTTCCCCAACAGACTCCAGAAAAGTACTGACTTCTCCTGCTAGGGAGAAGATAGGACATTAACCAGTGAAAGGGAACCTATCTTGGCAAAATGGTCCTTCTTGCCAGTTCTTGAATCCAGGACAGCTTTTGAGGGCTGATCTCACTCAAGAAAGCATTCTGCTCCGTGCTGTAGTGATGAAGGGGAGCAGTCGTGTGAAGATAGTAATTTTGGCCAGTGTGGGAGCAAACACAAAGACTGGGAACCTAGTATCACCAGACTTAAGTTCCTACATGCCAGAAGCAGAAGACTTGTATGAAGCACACAGAAATGAGGAGCTAGATTCAAGCATTGTTTTGAAGACTTTTATGTTTGCTGGCCGATAATCATTATCAATTACTTTTTGAGGAAGGTAGAGAGCAGAACTCGTTATCTGTCCCATATATGAAGAAAAGAAACTGTGTATAGTTCTATTCCACAATGCAGGTTCAGTCTGTCTCCATACATTATTTATTTTCCCAAATTCCTGAGTTAAGAAGTCCTCCAAGCTGTGACTAAGTGCAGGTATTGCTCTGTCTAGGTAACTGGGTACAACCACTGCAGTCGTTATTGTGGGACCCACAGGGAGAAGGCTGAGCTCCTTACCGTGCACAGCCTTGGTTGAGCAATTTATGTGGTTGACCATCCAGAAGGGAGGTAGAAACCAAACACGGAGTTCCTTTCCTTTTACGAAACCACAATGGCAAACGTGTAGATGGAAATTCATAACTCAATCTGCTCTCCATTTTTCCACAGAATACATCAGATATACATGGCTATCTTGTTTTTTGTTGTCCTTCAAGCAAAATTACATTGAATGACTGATCGGGTTTCTGGTTGGTTGTCTTGGTGTTGGCCTGCAAATCCCTTGTGGCAGGTGGCACACCACACGCATGAGAACATGGGCTCTGGAGCCAGAACATCTGGGTTAAATCTAAGCTCTAGTGCTTACTAACCACCTTTCCTGGAGTCACTTGAGTTCTCTGGGCCTGTCCCCACATCTGTGAAATGGGACGTTATAACTACCTCATGTAGCTTGTCATGAGGGTTCAATGAGTTAAATATGCAAAGCTTTTAGAACAAATCATAGCGAATCTGTCCGGATGTGGAATGCTGACCTCCTTGATTTCCATAGAATGCAGAAGACCTCATATGCCCAAAGCATTTATGTGTCTGTGAGTTTTACCAAAGATCTAGGGACTTAGAGCAAATACAGGTGCAGTGTTACTTCAGAGCCCAGTGATCCTAGGAGTCCTTTGTGCTGTTCACTGGTTTCCTGAGGGCCAGCTTTATTTCACCTCAGTACTCTTTCTCTTCCCACCTTTTTATGTGTAAGACTGACACCAAGGCTAAAGGGACATGCCCCTGGCCAGGGGACATCTTTCTGTTTTCAGAGGAAGCCATGCATATTTCTGTGATCCTGGGGAGACACAGGATGGACTTTCCTCTGTCCTTCCTCAGGATGATTGCCAGAAAAAATACAGGATTCCCAGTGTATTAGTCTGTTCTCACACTGCTAATAAAGATATACCCAAGACTGGGTAACTTATAAAGGAAAGAGATTTAATGGACTCACAGTTCCACATGGTGGGGGAGGCCTCACAATCATGGTGGAAGGCAAATGAGGAACAAAGTCACGTCTTACATGGCAGCAGGCAAGAGTGTGTGTGCAGGGGAATTGCCCCTTTATAAAACCATCAGATCTTGTGAGACTTATTCACTATTACTAGAACAGCACAGGAAAGACCCACCCCCATGATTCGATCACATCCCACCGGGTCTCTCCCACAATATGTGGGCATTCTGGGAGCTACAATTCAAGATGAGATTTAGGTGAGGACCCAGCCAAGCCATATCACCCAGTTAATTTTAATTTCTTTATATTTTAGTATAAGCATGTCCCAAATATTACATGGGGCATACTTACGCTAACATTCTTTTTACTTCATTAAAATTAAAATTTAATGAAAGCTCCTGTCTTTTTATTTGACAAATCTGGCAACCTTATCTCCCAGGTCCTTCTATTTTGCTCTTATCATGTCATTTGTTTATTGCCTCTTTATGTCTCTGTCTTCCCAGACTCAGGAGGGGGGTGATGGCATCTTATTCATTTTCACATTCTCAGCATCTATACAGTCTTCATCACTTAGTAGGTTCTGAGTATGTGTTTGCTGGAGAAATGATACAAGAAGCATCATTTATTGTTCTCTGCTTCCCACTCCACCTCAGTTACCCACATTCACAGACACATCAACAGCTTTCCAAGCTCATGGGTTTTATTTCATTTGTTGAGGAACCGCACAGTGTTTCAATGTGAAGAACTCTCTGTACCTCCCCTCCATGGTCTCATGTCATCTCAACATTTCAGCAAGGTCTTGAAATCGTGAAAGGTCAGAGCTCTCCAATCTGTAGTGATTTGGGTCACCATTTCCTTGAGACTTCCTTCGCCTCTTCTTTGATTAAAGCTGTGTTTGCCTCGCCTCCTGCTTTTTTAGCAATTACACTAATTAAGCTAATTTTTCTTTGTTCTCTCTTGCAATTTGCATAAATGGCAAATTTATATATAGTGCCCCTAACTCTTCTATAACTGCTCTGTAATTAACAGGATGCTCAGGCTAAATATAAATAAGTGCAGAAGGAAAAACAGCCTTCTGCTAAAATACCGATAATGGCTGGGAGAAAAGAAAGGCAGAAGAAAGAAAACAATTTTAAGTCCTATTCCAAACCCGTTATGCCTGATTGGGTCACAGTTGGAGGACGCTAGCTAAAGGTCAGCCACTGCATAAGTATCTCCAAGTGCCCTGTCTCTGGAGCAATTTCAGGACAGAATTTGGTCCATTTGCTTGCAATTATAATAACATGCAATTTCTCATGGGGGTGGAGCAGTGTGGTATGGCAATCAGTGGGGTTGGGTGTAATGCCTAGTTCTACTTCTTACCAGCTGGGTCACCTTGAGCTGAGGAATCACAAAGCCAAACACCTGAAATCCAGGTGCTTTCCTGTCACCACATAGTACAACACTCAGTAGCCCTATTATCCCATTATTTCTCAGAGGTGAAAATAGACAGTGATGTATATGTGCTTCAAAGACAGTACTAAATCAAGGCATTCTTCTACAAATGTGAATTAAAGTAATGACATATAGCTATACATTAGTCCTTCATGAATTCGTTTAGAGTAGTGATTACAAAAGTGGCCTTTGCCCCATACTATAAGAATCCTGGAAGAGAACTTAGGAAATGCCACTCTGGACATGGGCTCTGGGAAAACACTTATGGCTAAGTTCTCAAAACGAATTGCAACAAAAACAAAAATTTGACAAGTGGGACCTCATTAAACTAATTAAACAAGAGTTTAATATTCTAATATTCAGAATCTATAAGGGACTTGAACAATTGAACAAGCAAAAACCAAATAATTCCATTTAAAAAATGGGCAAAAGACATGAACAGACACTTCTCAAAAGAAGACATACAAGCAGCCAACGAACATGAAAAAAATGCTCATCACTAATCATCAGAGAAATGCAAATCAAAACCACAATGATGCTGTCAAGGCTGAGGAGAAAAAGGAATGCTTATACAGTGTTGGTGGGAATGTAAATTAGTTCAGCCACTGTGGAAAGCAGTTTGGAGATTTTTCAAAGCATTTAAAATAGAACTGCCATTGGACCCAGAAATCCCATTACTGGATATATATCCAAAAGAAAACAAATAATTCTACCAAAAAGACTTGCATATTCATTGCAGTACTATTCACAATAGCAAAGTCATGGAATCAGCCTAAGTGCTCATTAATGATGAATTGGATAAAGAAAATGTGGTACATATATGCTGCAGAATACATACTATGCAACCATAACAAAGAATGAAATCATATCCTTTGCAGCAACATGATGCAACTGGAGGTCATTATCCTAAATGAACTAATGCAGGAACAGAAAACCAAATACCACCTGTTCTTACAAGTGGAAGCTAAACATCAGGTACTCATGGACATAAAAATGGCAACAGTAGACACTGGGGACTACTGGAGTGGGGAGGGCAGGAGAGGGACAAGAATGGAAAGACTAACTGTTGGGTATAATAGGGTTTGGTTTTGAGTTCTCACTCAAATCTCATGTCAAATTGTAGGAGGGGCCTGGCAGGAGGTGATTGGATCATGGGGATGGATTTCCCCTTTGTCATTCTCATGGTAGTGAGTGAGTTCTCATGCCATGTGATGGTATAAAAGTGTGTGGAACTTCCTCCTTTGCTCTCTCTCTCTCTTCTGCCACCATGTGAAAAAGGTCCTTGCTTCCTCTTTACCTTCCACCATGATTGTAAGTTTCCTGAGGCTTCCCAGTCATGTTTCCTGTTAAGTATGTGGAACTGTGAGTCAATTAAATCTCTTTTCCTCATAAATTACTCAGTATCAGGTAGTTTTTTTATAGCTGTGTGAAAATGGGCTAATACAGAAAATTGGTACTTCAAGTGGGGCACTGCTATAAAGACACCTGAAAATGTAGAAGTGAATTAGGAACTGGGTAGTGAGCAGAGGTTAGAACAGTTGGAAGGGCTCAGAAGAAGACAGGAAGATGAGGGGGAAGTTTGGAACTCCCTAGAGACTTGTTGGGTGGTTTTGACCAAAATGCTGATAGTGACATGGACAATGAAGTTCAGGCTGAGGTGGTCTTAGATGGAGATGAGGAACTTATTGGGAACTGGAGCAAAGGTCACTCTTGCTATGCTTTCACAAAGAGTCTGGCTGCATTGTGTGCCCCTGGTCTAGGGATCTGTGGAACTATGACATTGAGAAAGATAATTTAAGGTATCTAGCAGAAAAAAATTTATAAGTAGTAAAGCATTCATAATGTGGCCTGCCTGCTCCCAACAGCATATAGTCATTTGTGTTCCCAAAGAAAAGGTCTAAAATAGGAACCTATGTTTAAAAGGGAAGCAGAGCATAGAAGTTTGGAAAATTTGCAGCCTGATCACATGGGAGAAAAGAAAAATCCATTTTCAGGGAAGAAATTCCAACTGGCTGCAGAAGTTTACATCAGTAAAGAGTTGCTGAATGTTAATAGCCGAGACAATGGGGAAAATGTCTCCAGGGTATGTGAGAGACCTTTGTGACAGCCCCTCCTATCACAGGACTGGAGGTCTGGGAGGGAATAATGGTTTTATTGGCCAGGCCCAGAGCCCAGCTGCTCTGTGCAGCCTCAGTACATGGAGCTTCTCTACCTCCAGCTGTGGCTAAAGGGGGCCAAGGTACAGCTCAGGCCATTGCTTCAGAGGGTGCAAGCCCTAAGCCTTGCCAGTTTCCCCATGGTGTTGGGCCTGAGGGTGCACAGAAGGTAAGAGATAAAGTTTGGGAGCCTCTGCCTAAATTTCAGAGGATGTATGAAAATGCCTGGATGTCCAGGCAGAAGTCTGCTGCAGAGGCAGAGTCCTTATGGAGAATCTCTACTAGGGCAGTGCAGAGGGGAAGTAGAGTTGGAGATCCCACAGAGTCCCCACTGGGACACTGCCTAGTGGAGCTTTGAAAAGAGGGCCACCGTCCTCCAGACCCAGAATGACAGATCCCCTGATTGCTTGCACCTTGCACCATGCACCTGGAAAAGCTGCAGGCACTCAACGCCAGCTCGTGAAAGCAGCCATAGGAGCTGTACCCTGCAGGAGGGCCACAGGGGCTGAGCTGCCCAAGGTCTTGGGAGTCCATCTCTTCTATTAGCGTGCCTTGGATGTGAGACACGGAGTCAAAGGAGATTAGTTTGGAGCTTTAAGATTTAATGACTACCCTGCTGAGTTTCAGACTTGCATGGAGCCTGTAGCCCCTTTGTTTTGGCTAATTTTTCCCATTTGGATTGGGAGCATTTACCCAAAGCTTATACCCTCATGGTATCTTGGAACTAACCAACTTGTTTTTGATTTCACAGACTAATAGGTGGAAGGGACTTACTTTGTCTCATATGAAACTTTGGATTGTGGACTTTTGAGTTAATGCTGAAATGAGTTCAGATTGAGGAACTGTTGAGAAGGAATACTTGAATTTTGCAATGTGAGAAGGGCATGATATTTGGGAGTGGCTGGGGTGGAATGATATAGTTTAGATTTGAGTGTCCCAAATCTCATGTCAAATTGTAGGAGGGGCCTGGCAGGAGGTGATTGGATATTAGGGGTGGATTTCCCCCTTGTTGTTCTCGTGCTAATGAGTTCTCATGAGATATGATGGTTTATAAGTGTGTGGCACTTCCCCCTTCACTCTCTCTTTTCTGCCACCATGTGAGGAATGTACTTGCTTCCCCTTTGCCTTCTGCCATGATTGTAAGTTTCCTGAGGCCTCCCAGTCATGCTTCCTGTTAAGCCTGTGGAACTGAGTCAATTAAACCTCTTTTCTTCAAAATTACACAGTCTTAGGTAGTTCTTTACAGTAATTTAAGCACTATGCTCAGTACCTGGGTGAAGGAATCATTTATACCCCAAACCTCAGCATCATGCAATATATTCAGGTAACAAACTTGCATATATACTCCCTTAGTCTAGAATAAAAGTTGAAAAAAATGGTCTTTAGATCTTGGTCTTCATTCTACCTCTGGCTCTGTAACCTTGGGAAAATCGCTTAATTTGTCAAAACTCAAGTTCCCTTTTCTGTAGAGTGGGACACAACAGCCTCATGAGGTTGTTTGTAAGATTAAAGAAATAGCATGAAAACACTTAGCATGGTGCCTGACAACTAGGAAGTTCTCAACACAATTTAACTTTCATGCTTGTGAAGTCACATAATTCAGTCCTCACTGATTTTAGGTGAACTGATTACATTAAGTTTCATATAAGTATATGGGATCCAGACCTAGAACCTTGGGTGGTTCAACCAACAAACTCCAGAAAGACCTGTCCAATGAGAGACTCATATTTCCCCCAATCTTGTAGTTGTGATCATAATCATTGTTAACAACAACATCTATGCTTCATTTGTCTTTATTCCCAGAAAAGTCTATGGAGAGTCAACTCTGTGCCAGGTACTGTCCCAAGCACTGGGCACACAGAGATGAATGAGACCCGTAATCCTAGTACTTGGGGAGACCGAGGCAGGTGGATCACTTGAGGCCAGGAGTTTGAAACCAGCTTGGCTAACATGGTGAAACCTTGTTTCTACTACGAATACAAAAGAATTAGCCAGGCATGGTGATGCATACCTGTAATCCCAGCTACTCAGGAGGCTGAGGCAGGAGAATCACTTGAACCTGGGAGGTGGAGCTTGCAGTGAGCCGAGATCATGCCAATGCACTCCAGCCTGGGTGAGAGAGCAAGACTCCATCTCAGAAAAGAAAAAAAATGAGACCCTGTTCTCCAGGTGGGGAGACGTACAGGTGAAGAGATAATTCCAAAGTGTGAGTCAGAGCAATGCTAGGCTCAGGTGCTCAGGAAAGGTGGGGCCTCTCCACATGGATCAGTGGCCTCCAAAGAAGATGGTATTTGTACCATGCACAGGTGGTTCATTTCAGTGTGGGAAGATCACTTACGGTTTCTGTTCTCCCATTTTCTTATATGTGCCATTTAAAACTTATATTTTGATGTATATTTTATATTACACATTATGTAATGCATATATACAGGAGTGCATGTTCACAAAATTTTTACTGAGAGTGGAGTGGTATCAAAGGATACAAAGAAGGATTGGCAAAAGGAAGATCAAAGAAAGGGGAGTTAAATGAGGAAGGTTCCTCTGAAGAAAACTTGAAAGCTGTAAGCTCCATGAAGGCAGGGACTATTTCTCTTGTTCTTTCAAGTCCCCAGGGTATAGAAGGATATCTGGTACATAGGAAACACTCAGTATCTACTTAAAGAGTGACCGAGATGTGTTGAAAGTGCAGGAGGGGAGATGGGATGCCTCCTGAAATGTTCATGTGTTATGGGCTGAATTTGTCCACCCAAAATTCCTGAGTTAAAGCCCTAAACCCCTAGTGTGATAGTGTTTGCAGATGGGGCCTTTGGGTGCTAATTAGGTTTACATAGGGTCATGAAGGTGGGCCCCCATGATGGGATTAGTGTCTTTATAAGAAGAGGAAGGGACAGCTCTCTCTCTGCCCCAAGTCTTGAAACAAGGATAGGCCATGTGGGCATATTACAGTAAGACCACCATCTGCAAGCCAGGAAGAGAGGCCTCACTGGCGCCCGACCATGCTGCACCCTGATCTTATACTTCTTTCCTCCAAAACTGGGAGAACTAAATGCCTATTGTTTAAGTCACCCAGTCTATGGTATTCTGCTATGGCAGCATGGGCTAAGTAAAACACCACAGTTACATGACTTTGAAATGGCTGTGAACCGAGTGAATTCTTAAATCAGGGAAGGAGGAAGCATGTTTCAGAATCAGGGAAGGGCAGGGGTGAAAGCATGTAGAGTGGAGATAGCTATGTGCTCAGCGGACCACAGCAGCTTGCTGTTAAGTGGGAGGTGCCTGTGAGGCTGACGGACAGACAAGAAGACAGAGTCAGGTGACAGAGGACCCCCGGGTAGGTTGTGGAGCTTGGACTTCACACTGCAGGAAATGAAGTCAATGCAAGACACATACAGGGAGCAGCATGTATGCCTTTTTGGCTGGCCACCGTCTAGCAGAAGTGGAGAATGGAGCAGGTTCACACTAGCAAATGGCTTTTGGATCCAGAATCTCACTGAAACCAGTTTAATTTCCTCCAAATATATGATTGGTGGTTGGCTGAGACATCCAGTTGTCCAATATGCAGTAAGGTAACTGTTGGGGGTCCCCAAGACCACGCCCAGGTTTAATGATTCTCGAGGAGAACTCAATCACAGGACTTAGCATATAGTGCAACTCAGAGCTATGGTTTATTACAATGAAAGGATGTAGAGCAGAATCAGCAAAATGAGAAGGTGGAGGGGTGAAGTCCAGAGGAATCCAGAAGCAAGGTTCCAAGGCTCCTCTTCCAGTGGTGTCACACAGAACATGCACAATACTTCCAGTAATGAATGTGACAACATGTGCCAAGTGTCTACTATAATATATTTATAACTATAGAATATAATGATATTATAATACCAGGGAAGCTTGTTAGAGGCTCAGTGTCCAAGGTTTTTAATGGGGGCTGATCATGTGAGATACCTATATGTGCCAAATTCTAGTCTCCCAGAAAGTAAGCAGATGTTCAGCGTAAACCACAATGCTTGGACAAATAGTTGAGGCACTGTGAGTCAACCTCATCAGTTAGGAAAGAGTGGGAACATTCCCAACTTCTAGCTTCCCAGACACCAGCCAAGGACCGCTTTGACAGCAGGGCTTTCTACGGATGAGCAGTTTCAGGCCTGCTGTGTTAACTCTTCTCTGTAGAGTGGCCTTGAACATTATTATAAAGATGCACCCACACACTTGAGAAGATACAAAACGGAATGTACAAACGGGGTGACTAGAGCCTCTCTGACTTGAATTAGAATCCCAAATCAGCTTCCATCAAGTAACTCAAACTCTCCAAAAGCCATATAATAATGTTCAGCTCCTTAGTGAAATAAGGTAGCACTAATGTCACAGCGTATTTATGAGAGTTAAAAGGGATGATGTATTAAAGTGGCTGGCACCATGAGTGCTGGTTTGTTTTACCTTCCTACCCAGCATGGTGTTCGGCACAGGAAAGGCTTCCAATAAACTTTTATTGATTGACAAGATCTCTTTAAGTAGATGGTCAGCAGGGTGTCTTTTAAAAGACCAGAATCAAAGTTGACATTGGTCAACAAAAATTGGTCTCCATGGGTAGACGTTTTCAAGGATTATTGAGTGTCTCCGAGATACTTCCTTATTTTTCTTGTCTGATGGAATTCAAAGACCCATTCTTTCAACATTACATCGCTGGGGAAGGACCCAATTTTTTTTTTTTTTTTAATTTGAAAAGAGTTTTAAAATTTTGGTTGGGAGAAATATTTTCAATGATTTTAGATGTAGGCGAACGCTTTTTTACTAAATTATTTTGTGAGAAATATTTAACGGTGTCAGTGGAGATGTGCCTTTTGTACCAAATGTAGCTCATTGCTGTCCTCACAAAGGCAATCTTTGTTAGCTTCTGCATTCTTGGGTGATTGCCACTTTAGCATGATGGAAGGGAAAGAATACAGATTTTGTCTGAATTCTAGAACTGCTTCAACTCCTTGTCATCCTTCATGTGATGTTAGACCAGCTGGTTAAACTCTGTCTGAGTCTGTTTCTTCTATAAATGAGAATTAAAATTATTCCAAAATGGTTTTGTTATGTAGGTAAGACAGAATGATGCAAAGCTTCTACATAGTAAGTGGTCACTCAATATTATTTCTCTCACTGCAGGTAAACATTTGATTGTTTAGGATCTAAACTTAAGTAGCAGTTTTACCCCCAAACCAGCTACTTGGGAGGCTGAGGCAAGAGAATCACTTGAACCTGGGAGGCAGAGGTTGTGGTGAGCCGAGATAGCACCATTGCACTCCAGCCTGAGAAACAAGAGTGAAACTCTGTCTCAAAAGAAAAAAAAAGCATTTTTACACATGGTTCAAAATAATAATCACTGTTTTTTCACTGGAGAAGATGAGGTACTCACACTGTGTTAGAAAGCTTTGCTGAGGTACAACCCCGGATCTCAGCTGCTTACAGCAAACATTGATTTCTGGATCACATCACATGCTAGAAGTTGTGGTTGGACCGTGGCTGCTGAGGTTCTGATGGGCTCCGCTCCACAAGTCTTGTTCCTGGATCCAGGCTGAAGGAGAAGCTCCTATGTGGGACACACCTATCCCTGAGACTGGAGCAGAAGAGCAAAACCGAGAAATTACATGAAAAGCTCCTGCTCAGAAGTGGCAAAGTCCCTTCTGCATACATCCTGTTGATCAAAGCCCAACACTAGCAGAGCAGGAAGCACACTCACCCCATGTGAAAGGGGAACGTGAGTATTTGTGAACATTAATATGACCTACACATCCATGTTCTCCCATGCGTCTGCTCTCTATAAATGATGTTTGTACACTTCTTTTAAATGAATGATGCTTGACCATTTTTCTTGTCTGAATTTGGAGTAGCATTTCTCAAAGTATTCGGTGGACATCATCAGTGTTTGCCAGGCTTATTGGATCATAAGCTACCCTCTCTCTCTTTTTTCCTGTGCATGCGATCATGATTTGGAACATGCTTTAGGAAACACTAGTTTAGAGAACACACGTTAGGTTTTAAAAGAACTTGTGAGGTTCTGAGTCCTGCATTAAATAAGTACCAGAGACAAATGGCTGGGGTCAAGGGGAGATTCCCAATGCCAGAGATGAACATGAGAAATTCTTTCACAACCTGGTAGGATGGGCCCTGGAGCAGCAACTGTAGAGAAGGGAGGTGGGAAAAGGTAAAACCTGAACAGAAGAGAGAGCAGGTCAGATATCAACTCCATGCCTGGCTCAAAGTATGCAGTCAACACACCCTTGTTGAATGACTGAATAAATGAATAAAGCCCATGGGGGCTCAACTGAGTAGGGTAGGCTTGGCAGTGCCAAATGCCAGTTGGAGAACAGGATCGGGGGACTGAGTTAGTTACAAGGGTGCCGTGGACCCTTTATACATCTCCTCAGCCTCACCTCCTCCTCCAGCCGTGGCTTCAGCCAGTTTCACGCAGGTGTGAGCTGGCAGTGCCTCACCAGGGAATCTGTCACGTGTCTCCTGTCTCTTCTCCTGGACTTCTCTAACCACCTGTTGGAACCTTGGGCACTTATGCGTATACAACCCAGAACTGAGAGAGAGTTAACACCCCATGGAGTAATTTTGACCAATGGGGAATGGGAGCTGATGAATAAATGTCTTACCCGTCGACCTCCCCTAGCTACTTCTAAGATACTTTCTACAGGTTTCTTGGATGCTCTACGATGGAGCAACTAGTTACTGTTCGTGCCTGTATTGCTAATGCATCTGATTTTGTCTTTACATAGTATATTACATAATATAATGATATTATAATACCAGGGAAGCATGTTAGAGGCTCAGTGTCCAAGGTCTTCAATGGGATCTGATCATGTGAGAAACCTACATGTGCCAAATTCAAGTCTCCCAGAAAGTAAGCAGATGTTCAGCGTAAACCACAATGCTTGGACAAATAGTTGAGGCACTGTGAGTCAACCTCATCAGTTAGGAAAGAGTGGGAACATTCCCAACTTCTAGCTTTCCAGACGCCAGCCAAGGACGGCTTTGACAGCAGGGCTTTCTACGGATGAGCAGTTTCAGGCCTGCTGTGTTAACTCTTCTCTGTAGAGTGGCCTTGAACATTGTTATAAAGATGTACCCACACACATGAGAAGATACAAAATGGAATGTACAAACGGGGTGACTAGAGCCACTCTGACTTGAATTAGAATCCCAAATCGGCTTTCGTCAAACAACTCAAACTCTCCAAAAGCCATATAATAATGTTCAGCTCCTTCGTGAAATGGAGTAGCTCTATGCCACAGTGTATTTATGAGAGTTAAAAGGGATGATGTATTAAAGTGGCAGGTGGCTGGCTGAGACATTCATTTGTCTGAGATGAAGGAAGGTAACTTTCACACAGCACTATGCGGACTCTCCCTCCTCCCTGTTCCCTCTGTCTTTAGCCCAGTGGGGCAAGAACGGTGTGGAAAGAAGCTTCAGGAATTATAGGTACACAGAAAAGCAGGCAGCCCAGTGTGGGTTGTGAGGGTGGCGTGAGGGAAGACTTCTTGCAGAATGTGATATCTAAGTCCAGCTTCTTTCAGAGAGAAGCTGTGTTTCTCAATACTGAAAATTTTGTGGAGTCTGAAGGTGAGAATCCCTTCCCCCATCTCCTCTCTGCGGGAGAGGAGCTGATTGGAAGCCCAGTTGCAATTCCTCACTTCTCCTGCTGTTTTGAAAGGTTCCGATAAGAGGGAAAATAGCCTCTCTGGGGAGCCCTTGCCCTTTCATGATTTGCCGAACACCTCCTCAGCAAGGTAGCCAAGAGCCTGCTGCAGCCAATTGAGATTCAAAGAGAAAGCTGATCTAAATGAAGGGTTGGAGTGAAAAGACTGTGTTTATTGTTGCTCCCTGGCATCCTAGGCGATCTTCACCAGAGGAATTTCAGCAACGTGCTCACTGCCTGCAGGTAGCCAGGGAAGGAAGGACTTCTCAGGAGCAGCAGGTACATCTGTTTAAAAGGTAGAAAGTCCCCAGTGGTGAATTGGAAGCTGTTAGGTGCACTGCAGGGCTACTGCCCTGAGTATTTCTTTGGTGCTTATCTCTTAGTAATGTTAGTTATGACTAAGTATGATGCCTGCGATTTTAAAGATAAGTGAGCTTAGGAAATAAGGAAAGATTAAAACTGTAGTCTAAACCCTTCATTTATAGTTGGAATCTGAGGTGAGAACAGGGAAATGACCAGCCCCAGGTCACAGAGTGCACAAGCAACACAACAGAGCCCAGTTACCCATTTCCAGCCTCGAAGGCAAAGGATGGTTGCTAAGCTTTAAAGCTCTGGCCTGATTTATTTCCTCCAGAGGTCTCCAGACATTCTCCCAGGCTCAAATATATGCCAGTGTAGAGATCCAAATGACCAGTGTTGGAAAAATTATTGCTGTGAATCAATTAAATTTCACATTCACTTACTACATGCCAGTCAGAAACTTGGGTTTGTGCTACATCGTGGATAATGAAAGGTGTGAAGACGAAAGCAGAACAGAAATAAAAACACACTCCACTCAAATTGGTCCTGCCCTGAAGATCTCACAACTTGGTAGCAGACATAGACTTGTAAATAATCAATTATCACACACTGTGAAAAAGCCAAAGGTTTAAGGAAAGGATCCAATTTCAGCTTTCTACTTATGGCTAGCCAATTTTCCCAGCACCATTGATTAAATAGGGAATCCTTTCCCCATTTCTTGTTTTTCTCAGGTTTGTCAAAGATCAGATGGCTGTAGATGTGTGGTATTATTTCTGAGGACTCTGTTCTGTTCCATTGGTCTATATCTCTGTTTTGGTACCAGTACCATGCTGTTTTGGTTACTGTAGCCTTGTAGTATAGTTTGAAGTCAGGTAGCGTGATGCCTCCAGCTTTGTTCTTTTGACTTAGGATTGTCTTGGCAATGCGGGCTCTTTTTTGGTTCCATATGAATTTTAAAGCAGTTTTTTCCAATTCTGTGAAGAAACTCATTGGTAGCTTGATGGGGATGGCATTGAATCTATAAATTACCTTGGGCAGTATGGCCATTTTCACGATATTGATTCTTCCTATCCATGAGCATGGTGTGTTCTTCCATTTGTTTGTGTCCTCTTCTATTTCACTGAGCAGTGGCTTGTAGTTCTCCTTGAAGAGGTCCTTTACATCCCTAGTAAGTTGGATTCCTAGGTATTTTATTCTCTTTGAAGCAATTGTGAATGGAAGTTCATTCATGATTTGGCTCTCTGTTTGTCTGTTACTGGTGTATAAGAATGCTTGTGATTTTTGCACATTAATTTTGTATCCTGAGACTTTGCTGAAGTTTCTTATCAGCTTAAGGAGATTTTGGGCTGAGACAATGGGGTTTTCTAAATATACAATCATGTCATCTGCAAAGAGGGACAATTTGACTTCTTCTTTTCCTAACTGAATACCCTTTATTTCTTTCTCTTGCCTGAATGCCCTAGCCAGAACTTCCAACGCTATGTTGAATAGGAGTAGTGAGAGAGGGCATCCCTGTCTTGTGCCAGTTTTCAAAGGGAATTTTTCCAGTTTTTGCCCATTCAGTATGATATTGGCTGTGGGTTTGTCATAAATAGCTCTTATTATTTTGAGATACGTTCCATCAATACCGAATTTATTGAGCGTTTTTAGCATGAAGGGCTATTGAATTTTGTCAAAGGCCTTTTCTGCATCTATTGAGATAATCATGTGGTTTTTGACTTTGGTTCTGTTTATATGCTGGATTACGTTTATTGACTTGCGTATGTTGAACCAGTCTTGCATCCCAGGGATGAAGCCCACTTGATCATGGTGGATAAGCTTTTTGATGTGCTGCTGGATCCGGTTTGCCAGTATTTTATTGAGGATTTTTGCATCGATGTTCATCAGGGATATTGGTCTAAAATTCTCTTTTTTTGTTGTGTCTCTGCCAGGCTTTGGTATCAGGATGATGTTGGCCTCATAAAATGAGTTAAGGAGGATTCCCTCTTTTTCTATTGATTGGAATAGTTTCAGAAGGAATGGTACCAGCTCCTCCTTGTACCTCTGGTAGAATTCAGCTGTGAATCCATCTGGTCCTGGACTTTTTTTGGTTGGCAGGCTATTAATTATTGCCTCAATTTCAGAGCCTGTTATTGGTCTATTCAGGAATTCAGCTTCTTCCTGGTTTAGTCTTGGGAGAGTGTAAGTGTCCAGGAAATTATCCATTTCTTCTAGATTTTCTAGTTTATTTGCGTAGAGGTGTTTATAGTATTCTCTGATGGTAGTTTGTATTTCTGTGGGGTCGGTGGTGATAACCCCTTTATCATTTTTTATTGTGTCTATTTGATTCTTCTCTCTTTTCTTCTTTATTAGTCTTGCTAGCGGTCTATCAATTTTGTTTATCTTTTCAAAAAACCAACTCCTGGATTCATTGATTTTTTGGAGGGTTTTTTGTGTCTCTATCTCCTTCAGTTCTGCTCTGATCTTAGTTACATATACACCATGGAATACTATGCAGCCATAAAAAAGGATGAGTTTGTGTCCTTTGTAGGGACATGGATGCAGCTGGAAACCATCATTCTCAGCAAACTATCGCAAGAACAGAAAACCAAACACCGCATGTTCTCACTCATAGGTGGGAACTGAACAATGAGATCACTTGGACTCGGGAAGGGGAACATCACACACTGGGGCCTATCACGGGGAGGGGGCGGGGAGGGATTGCATTGGGAGTTATACCTGATGTAAATGACGAGTTGATGGGTGCTGATGAGTTGATGGG
Organism: Theropithecus gelada; assembly: GCF_003255815.1. Taxonomy (NCBI): domain Eukaryota; kingdom Metazoa; phylum Chordata; class Mammalia; order Primates; family Cercopithecidae; genus Theropithecus; species Theropithecus gelada. The sequence goes on from NC_037676.1 coordinate 137,519,014, forward strand.
TGCAGCACGCCAACATGGCACAAGTATGCATATGTAACAAACCTGCACGTTATCCACATGTACCCTAGAACTTAAAGTATAATGAAAAAAAAAAAAGAAAAAAGAAAAAGGCGGCAAACAGAAAAAAAAAAACTTTAAAAGTGCATGAAACTCTTCCATATGAGTGTAATAACATCATAAATTAAAATTTCATCAAAAGATATATATATACAAAAAAATAAAAAGAAAAGCCAAAGGTTAATATTTCAGTACAGATATATAGGAGAACAAAACACCACGAGGGTCTCCATGGTCATTCGTCATTGCGCCAGGTTGAATAGTATTCCACAAAAATTCATGTGCACCCGGAACCTAAGGAGGTGGCCTTAGTTGGCAAATGGGTCTTGGCAGATGTAATCAGTTAAGATGAGGTGGTATTGGATTAGGACAGGCCCTAATGCAATGACTGGTGTCCTAATGAGAATAACCTGTGAAGACATGAACACAGAGGGACACCATGTGAAGACAGGCAGCAATCAGAGGGATGCATCTCCCAGGAACACCAAGAACTGCTGACAGTCACCAGAAGTCAGGAGCGGGCCATGGACTGTATTTTTTCCCTGGGCCTTCAGAGGTGCATGACCCCACTAACACTTTGATTTTGGACTTCTGGCCTCCAGGACTGTAAGAAAACACATTTCTATTTTTTAAGACACCCAGTTTGTGGTATTTTGTTGTGTCAACTCTAAGATACTCATCAAGTTAAGGGGCTTGGTTTTAATGCTGCAGGGGGTGGCAGGTGCTGTTTTAAATATAAGGCTGCCTCATATTTCTATGCTTGTTTTTGCCCTTTTCTCCACCACTCAGGCTCTACGGCATCATGGTTACCCGCTCCCCAGCATACCTACCCCAAGAACTTTCTGGGCACAGCTCCCACCTATGCAGAGAATTGGCCAGGCCCCATCCACAATCTAGATGGGTGTGCTGCCTGGTCTCTCTTCCCAGCCCTCCCGACATCCATATCTCACTCAGCCATCCTCTGACAGGAGAACTCACATATTTGAACAACTGTATCTCACTGAACTCAGTCTATGAACAAGTCGGTGAAATATGGTCACTTTAATCATCCCTTCCTTTAGATGAGGATGTGTGCCAGTTTCCACATTGCCTCTACCACACCTCAGGAATCTCCTCTTAGTTTCTTTGGCTGATATCTGATAATCCCATCAATGAATTCATTCCAGATGTGAAAGGCAGGCTATGCCTTAATATTTACTTGTCCCAGATACTTACCTTTCAACAGGGAAACCTAGAAAAGCAATGTCTTATTCCAGTGGTTCCCAGGCCTGATTCTCATCCTTGGCTATGTATTAATTAGCATTGACTCTGTTATAAGATTAGAAAAAGAAAATAGGTTCTACTCCGGAGACTCTGGCTCGGTGGGTCTGTGTGGGCTCTATCAGCTGAACTGTTTAAAAGTGCCATAAGAATTCAAATGCATATTAAATGTTGTGAAGTGTCTCAGCTTCAAAGAATTCCAGTGCTGGCATAGACTAAGTTCGGGGTTGAAAATTTTTAAAGTAGATGGGACTCAGGTATGTGGAAACCACACCATGCTGTCAAACCAAACCATGGCAGTAGTAGTAATGATTTTTCTCAATATACCAGCTATTAAACTCTTACCAGGGCCAGGCAATGTATTTAGTTACTTAAACTAAATCACAAACCTCCCCAACAATGACATGAGACAGTTTATTTCCATTTCATGAAAAAGGAACTGAGATTTGGAGATAAAACTCCCTTGTTACATGCCAAACCTGTGCTCATTACGCTGTTACCTCTGTATCATCTCCTACATGTCTCATGCCGGCTTCGGCATGTGGCTTCCCACCACCTGTAGAATTCAGCATAGACTTCACAGCCACTCATTGGCTCCTGCCCTCTCTTGGGACAAAGCTGCTTAGAAGTGTGATCAGAACTGGAGAACAGACAATTAAATCTGTGTAAATTCCTTGGCTCCTACCAAGAAGACTTATATAAATGCGTCCTTTCTTGGTCTGTAAATCCTTCTGGTTTTTTTTGTTTTTTGTTTTTCCCCCAGTATGACCATCTTTCTTTCTACAAAATTACTCAAAATCCACCTCTTTAATTGGTTCTCTGCAGACCCCTTGAATCCTTGTCATGAAGACTTCATCTCCATTCATCAGCCTATATTGAACATCGGCTAGGTGTAGTTTGATGATTTATAACACATTTACCAGGTGCAACAAGCTTGCACAGATTTTAGTTCCTAGAACCCTCATAATAACTCTCAAAGGTGGTATTACTACTCCCATCCTCGTGAGGTCCAAAAAAGCTCATTCTGAGTTGGCAAAACTCTTTGTATTAGTCTGTTTTTACACTGCTGTGAAAAACTGTCCAAGACTGGGTAATTTATAAAGAAAAGACGTTTAATTGACTCACAGTTCTGCATGGCTGGAGAGACCTCAGGAAACTTACAATCATGGTGGAAGGGCAAGCAGGCATGTCTTACACAGCAGCAGGTGAGAGAGAGAGTGAAGAAAGTGAAGGGGGAAGAGCCCCTGAGAAACCATCAGATTTCATGGGAATCACTCCCTATCACAAGAACAGCATGGGGGAAACTGCCCCCATGATCCAGTGACCTCCCATCAGGTCCCTCCCTTGACATGTGGGAATTACAATTTGAGATGAGATTGGGGTAGGGACACAAAGCCAAACCATATTTCTCCTATAGTCAGTAATGGGGAGAAGGCGGGTTGGAACCCAGTCTCTCCACAAATCCAATACTCTGTCCATGAACTGCAGGAAAGAATTGTCCAAATGCAAGTATAAAAGTAAGGCCCCTGTCATGTACTTCAGGAAAAATGTACATCTTGGGGCATTTACATACTGAGTAAACTTTTCCTGGCTGTCTACGTGTAGTAGGTCCACTCTTCAATCAAGGATACCTAATGGATGCCCATTGTATTCTGTTCTCACGCTGCTAATAAAGACATACCTGAGACTGGGTAATTTATAAAGGAAAGAGATATAATCGACTCAGTTCTGCATGGCTGGGGAGGCCTCATAATCGTGGCAGAAGGTGAATGAGGAACATCTTACAAGGTGGCAGGCAAGAGAGAGCATGTACAGGGGAACTCCCATTTATAAAAACCATTAAATCTTATGAAACGTATTCACTACCATGAGAACAATATGGGGGAAAGCACCCCCATGATTCAATTATCTCCAGCTGGCCCCACCCTTGACATGTGTGGATTTTTACAATTCAAGGTGAGATTTGGGTGGGGACACAGACGAATCATATCACTCATTAAGTGCCCAGCACTATTCCAGGTGCTGAAAACAATAAAAGTCAGATAAGACTCATCCACTGCACTTAAGGGGTTAGCAGTCTATTGGGCGACAGAGACTGGCAACATAGTAGCAGGACAATGCCTCAGTGCAGCCATAGAGACAGGCACGCATTATTATGGGAGCAAAGAGGAACCTGCTCCAGGAGCCAAGAGAGGCTTCCAGGTACAGTGGCCACCGAGAGTGTTTGTAGAAGATGACTAGGAATTAACTGACGGATAGTGACAGAAGAATAATTTGTACAGAAGAAACAACATGGACAAAGTCTTGGAAGTCAAAATGTAGGACTGCATGTTTGAGTGGATGTGTTTGTGTGTATATGTGTACATGCATAATGTGAGTATGAACATGTGTGTGTACATATGAGACAGCAATAAAGAGCTCCCTGTGGCCTGAGGATTAAGCGTGAGGCAAGGAGAAGGAGACAGGGTTCAGTAGGTAGAGTCTTCTTGCCTTTTTCCAGCCTTTCATTATGATGTGTGGACTTCATCCAGGTTGTCATGGGGAGATATAGAAAACGAGAAATAAGCATTTTATTATATTATTTCTCTTTTAGGAAATTTCCGATATTCAGTACATTATAGAATGTATGTATTACTGAGCAATGGGCTCGCTGTCTGATGATATGCATAGAAGTGAATACTATGGCACCAGCTTTTGAGAAAAGAAAGGCTTGACTGCAAGCAGACTGGCCAAGAAACAGGAGGCAGCACTCAAATCTATCTCCTGGAGCTGGGGTCTGGGGGCAGATTTTATAGGCAGAGAGTAACAGTGAGTGATAGGAAAATGCAATGAGGTGTGCTCTGATTGGGTCATGCAGAGGTAGTGCTAGGTCCTTGGCTTTTAAGTTAGTACTACAACAAAGCAGAGTACCCCTCATTTCTTGACTTGGTCTCTGATCCTTGATCCAAGTACTTAGGCTCTGCACGTGGTTGACTTTGTCATTGTGGCTGGATTGGTGGGGGTTGGCGAGTGCACTGGCTTCCTCTGGACATGCTCAGGTCACTGACTTGCAACCTGGGGATCCATTGCAACTGAAAAACAACTCACCATTTTGTTACTGACAAAATTGAATTGGTTCTGCAGTTACATATTGATGTGACAGTCATATACTCACCACCCAGAATTAACACAGGTTAATATTTTGTCCTCTTTGGCTTAGAACTTTTTAAAAATGTGAAACATCAAAGATAGGGTTGAGGTTCTCTTCTTAAGGCTTCTAATTCCATTCTTGCTCCTTGGGGACAGATACTGCTATCAGTGTGCAATTAAGGATGAAGTTTCCTGGGCATACTTTGAACATTGCACTCCATGTGCACATTTCCACCTAGATTGCCTTATGAGTTTTTGAGATTTACTTAAATGATAATATTCTGTATGTTGCATTTTGTCACAAAGTATTTTTCAAATGACATCATGTTTTCCACATCTGTCAATACTGATACCTGTAACCCTAGCTTCCTCATTTTAACTAATAAGTAGTATTTCATGAGCATAAATAGAACACAGCTTAAATATTCTTTTATTGGTAAGAATTTTGGTTGTAATTTTTGTTACAAAGTTTACAATAAGTATTTGGACATGTGTCCCTGTGGTCATGTGTAAGAGTTTCTTTGTGGTATATTTCTAGGTATAGAGACTTGGCAACTAATTATGTGGATTTTCAACTGTACTACATATTGCAAAGTACTTATACCAGTTTACCACTTATTGCAAAGGATTGTACCAATACATACTCTCACCTACTGTAAAATGAAATGGTATCTCATTGTGGGATTTATTTGTATTTTCTATAGAACTGGTGACATTGAGCATCTTTTCAGGTTTTTCTTTTTAGTATTTATTGGCCATTGTACCTATTTTTCAAAGATTGGCCTATTCTTTCCTTTTTTGTGCTTTTTTCTCTTAGTTATTTTTTTCTTTGTGATTTGTAAATTACTCATTTATTCTAGACATTAACCTTTTGCCCATTACATTGGTTAAATTTTCTCTTTTGGTATGACCCTTAACAATTTTTTTTTCCTGAGACGGAGCCTTTCTCTGTCACCCAGGCTGGAATGCAGAGGCTCACTGCAACCTCCGTCTCCTCAGTTCAAGCAATTCTCCTTCCTCAGCCTCCCGTGTAGCTGGGACTACAGGCACATGCCACCATGCCCGGGTAATTTTTGTATTTTTAGTATAGACAGGGTTTTGCCATGTTGGCCAGGCTGGTCTCGAACTCCTGACCTCAGGTCATCAGCCTGCCTTGGCCTCCCAAAGTGCTAGGATTACAGGCGTGAGCCACTGTGCTCGGCCTTAACTTTTGTTTATGGAGTTTTTGTTGAACAAAAATTTTTACCTGGGATACAAATATGTTCATTGGTATTTTCTATAAACTGGGCTTTTTTGGCTCCTTAAAGAAATCCTACCCAATCCAGATATCACAATATTTTTCTATTATTTTTGCAAGTTATAAACTTTGCTTTAAACTTGCTTGTGTGTAAGAAGGGATGTAATAATGTGAGGTAGCAATCTAATTTTATTAATTTACATGTAGTTAATTGCTCAACACCATTAATTGCATAATCCTTTCTTGCCCACCGATTAGTAATTTCACTTTATTTTTCAAGTTGATATATATGGGTGGATTTCTTTTTAGGATCTCCTTTCTCTTTCATTGATGTATATGGCAAATTGTTTGGAAAAATGGTCAGAACTTAGTGTGAAAGGAGTGGTAATGGTGGGTTAACAGCATTTGTCATATGATTTTAGTCTTGAATCCATCAGTGTGGTAATTTAATTAATGGATTTCTCTAATATCGAAGCATTCTTCTATTGTGTGTGTGTGTGTGTGTGTGTGTGCGCGCATGTGTGTTTAAATACCTTGCTGGAATGCATTGGTTAATATTAGGATATTTATGTCTTTGTTCAAATGATAGTGCCAATAATTTTTCCTACATTTGTTTGGTATTGTTTACACTAGCCTCATAACTTAGATCTTACAATACCCACAGCAATGGTCTTAGTTTCAACCAGACGTTTAGATTCTAGATCTGAGCAGTTCACACCCGGCACCAGGATAAACAGAAGGATGCAGGCATCCCTTTTTGGTGATAGTCCTTGTAACAGCTCACACAGCAGTCTATTGTCTAGTCTCAGATCACACAAATGACAGCTCAGGTGCAAGGGAAAAAGACCACACAAGTAGATTCCAGAGCCATCATGTCTTAAATCCCCCACCTAAAATAAGATCCAGTATAGCTGTCACCGCTCCATGAACATAGTCTCTAGATCCCCACGAGGGATGTACCAAATTACCAAGTGGCTGCACACAGGAAGGTCAAAGCTGTAGCTTCCTACCAGGTATGTGTGGTCTGTCCACAATCCTCCTGGGAATGATGCAACTTACCCACCACAGAGCTTTCTAGTTTTTTCCTAACCATACGTTATGTTGCCTGGAACAGGGCTGACATTCCACCTTTATCGGGTGCCCAGGATTAATACTCAGCCAAATTTGTCCATCTGGAAAGAGAGGTTTTTTTGGCTTTTGACCCTTACCCACAGCTAGTGTACCTTTTTCTAGTTTCTAGAAAAGCTTGCATAAGACAGGAATTGTCTATTCCAAGAAGGTTTGGTAAAATCTGCCTGTGAAATTATCTTATGCTGTTGCTTTTCGGGAGTGAGCAGATTGTTGACTACCAACTTAATTTACTGAATGGTCAAGTCAGCATTTCTATTTTTGTTGATTTTAATTTTTCCAAAAATATGAATTCCCTTCAAGTTATCAAAATTATTGTCATAATACTGTTTGCAGCATTGTTTAATGATTGTTAAAATTTTTCCTGAAGCTTCAGTTATATTTTCTTTGTTGGTCTTAGTATTGTTTGATTCGTCTCTTTTTTCTTGAGCCATGTTATCAGAGAGCTGTTTTATCAGTGAACTACCTTTTTAAAAATAAACATCTTTATGATGTCCTTGTTTTCTATTTAACTGCTTTTTGATTTTAACTTTAAGTTTGATTCAGTTAATTCTATTTTTTCCCAGCTTTTGAGTTAAATATGTAACTTTTAATGGTTTAATTTTTTTCCAATATATACATTTAAGACAACATATTTCCCTCTAAGTATCCTTTAAGTTGCATTACTCAAGTTTTAATGCATAACGCCTGCCTTTATCATTCACTTCTAAATTCCCATTATGCTTTCTACTTTAACTCATGAATTATTAATAGTGCTTTTTCAATTTCTAAACATATGTTTTGTTTCTTTGTATAACTCCACTCAAGTAAGGTGTTAGCAGCCTATTCTCTTTTACAGCAATAAAATAAAAGGTTTCCAGAAAAAAAAATTATGGTGGAGGCCACATATACATTGAGTTTATCTTACAGAACAAAAAGAAATAACTTTATTTCATAGATCAAGCATACAACTGCATAGAACAATGTTTGTTTACTAAGTTTATTCTACTTTTTTATGGATATGTTATCATTCAGCCAAGGTTTAGTTACTACACAAAATATGTAAGGAATACAGTTGGTTCTGAGGATGCACTTTATTGGAGAAACAAAACAAATATGTGAACAACTCTGTGATGGGTCCAACAGAGTCTATGGAATAGAAAAGGAATGCCCAGCCTAGAGATGAGTGGGAAATGAGGAGGGTCCACAGCGGCTTCTAGGAGAGGATGGCCGGGCTGCGCCTTGAGGAGGAAACAGGAGTCTACCCAGAGAGTGGAAAATGGTTATCCAGGCACGAGGATTAGCTGGGACAAATGTGTGGAGGAGGACAGAGTGGGTGGACTTGGCCATGATACAATAATGGCTTGAGTTCTGAGTCATTTCTTAGTGTCCAGGAATCATACCAGGAAAACAAGAGGATTAGAGGATTTGGATTAGGGTAGGCTCTTCCAGTGGTGGTTTGTATGTCGCATTTCACTTCTATCGGTAATCCTCCAGCCTGTCTAAGGAGGCACACTGCTCCCTTGCTGGTGGGCCCAGGTGGGTCTTCCTTACCGTCCTCGAAGGGATAACAAGAGCTGGTCAGTCGCAAAGCAGCTAAAATTGTTCAGCCGCCTCACATCTCCACAGGTGGAGAACAGAAACCATAGTGCACAGTGACTGGGCTCTCACAATGTGCCAGGCCCCATGCTTGGCGCCCTACATGTGTTATCTCATTCAATTTTGGAGCGAGCTGGGGGCAAGTCCTGCTACCATGCTTCACATTACAGATGAGGAGATTGAGGGTTCGGGCTGTTAAATATTTGCCCAAGGCCACTGCCATGAGCTGAATCATCCATGGAAAATAATTTCCCAATTTGAAGTGAGAATTGTCCCCCTAGATTCTTGTGTTGAAGCCCTATTACTTCATATGTTGATGGTTTCTGAAGGTGAGTTCTTTGGGAGATTAATAGGCTTAGATGAAGTGGTAAGGGTGGGGCCCTCATGATTGGATTAGGGCGCTTATGAGAAGAGAAACTAGATGGCTTGCTTCCCCTCTTTCTACTTTGTGAGGACATAGTAAGAAGGCAGCCATCTGTCTGCATGCCAGAAAGAGAGCCCTCACTGGGGAAGTGAATTGGCTGGCAGCTTGATCTTAACCCTCAGGATTGTGAGAAATACATCTCTGTTGTTTCAGTCACACAGTCTAGGTGTTTTGTTGTGGCAGCCTGAGCTGACTAATACATTTTTACAGCTATTAGGTTGGGGCAAAAGTAGTTGCCGTCTTTGCCATTGAAAGCAATGGCAAAACTCGTGATTATTTTTTCACTAACCTAATAGAAAGTAGCCGAGATAGGATTCAGTCTCTTCAGGCCCAGTACAAGAGCCCATGTCTCCCTCTTTGTCTCACTGGAAAATAAGAGCATGGGCTCGATTTGTGGGCCTCGCACAGGTAATAATGCACGCTCATGAGCAATTCTGAACATTGCCCGAAGCTCTGCAGCAGGTGTGTGTATACAGCATGATCTCACAGGTGAGCAAAAGCCACAGCCAGCTCACTATGCAATTTGTCAGGTAGGATGCTCTCAGTTAACAGTAACAGAAAAGCCAAAAAAACATGACTTAAACAATAGTGTTTTATTTGCTTTCTTTTTTTTTTTTTTTTTTCAACAATAAGCTGCCCAGAAGCAGGTGGTCCCAGTACTGACTCAGCCAGTATTGACTGAGCAGCTTGACAATGTCATCAAGGACTCAAGTATTCTCCTGTCTCGGAGCCATCTTTCCTGGTGTATAAATCATATCACCATGCATGGTCCCAAGATAGCAGCGACAAAAGCAAAAGGGAGGCACAAGTGCTTTGGCTTTTTTTGTGTGTGTGTTTTTAAAATATATTTTTATCATGGAGTGAAGAGGAATATTTTCTAGAAGTCTCCTCTAAACACAGGAAACTTCTCTTTATGTCTCATTGGCTCAAACAGATTCACATAGGCAAGCTGTAGAGTAAGGGCCCAGTATTTTCATTCCCATCATTGGAAGAAGGGGGGTCTGCTAGGGACAAAGAAGAGGGAGGAGAATTGTTGTTGGCAACCAACTGCGTCTGCCACAGAAGCTCAATTTAATAGACTGTTTTATTGCTGTTTTCTGCTTTCCACTTATTGTCTGTTGATTTATACACATCTGTGATTAATTTAGGAAGTGAAAAAATTACTTATTACTCTTTAAGAAACAAAATTTGTTTGGCAGAAACACTCTCAAAGCTGAGAGTCAATCATTTATTTGAAATGCAAAAAAACCATTTACTAAGAACCTACTTGATACCACGCTAGGTACTGTAGACAGAGAGATGAAAATAATTTTTCATATAGATAATAATAATAATAATGGGTTCCTTTGTGGTAGAAGAATTACAACAACCTCTTACTTTATTAGTGCTCTTCACCTCTAGGGATGACAGGTCAGTACTTATTCTAAACCATTGCATTCTCCCCATTCTGCCTCAGACAAGACATGAGCTGGAAAGACTGAAATGTGGGGCAATGCACACATGCAGGATTTATCTCCAGGGAATTTATGAGCCAAAGCAGATAAACACCGTGAGGTTGAATTCTAAGAAACATCACATTTGCTGGTTTATTTCACAACAAGTCCCAAATTTCATAGGTCATAGCATCCTGGGTTTCCCATGGGAGGATCTATATAATTTTAAGACTTCTCCTTGTCTTCCCAGAGTTTACACTCCGTGCAGGAAGTGGAGTCCCACACCTGTGATCCCCTGACCACAGTCCAGGTCCTAGGTATCACGAGCGATTCAAGCAGAAGGAGTGGTTCCTAGAGGAGCAAGCTGGCCTTGCAAGGCCTGGGAAGGGTGTGGGCAGAGCAGGGGGTCAGGCCCTTTCACCTGAGAGCTGGCTGCAAACAAGGCTTAGAGAGGAGAATGAACAACAGCAACAACAGTAACAGTAAAAACTGCTCTGTAAGAGCACTCAGTATGAGTTCCACACTACATTATTTAACCCTTACTTCAACCTTGTAAGGCAACTAAGGTACAGAAAGATTTAGAAGCTTACTAGAAAGCAAGAGAAATGGGTTTTAAGCCATCATTTACCTGCCTCCAGAACTTTAACCAACACATTGAGATAACATGAGTGCACCTGTTGGCCCAGAATGGACTGTTCACATACATGTGGTGGAAGTTATGCCAGGAAAAGAATTTGGGCCAGATTGTCATTTATTTGAGGGATGGCCATGAACTTCTTGAGAGTAGACATTGTGTTTCATTCAATGTTTATTCCTAATGCCTGGTATATAACAGGTGACTGATAGGTGTTTATGAATGAATGAATGGATGGAAAGATGTATACAATTCAGATCAATGGAAAGTCGAATTATGGGGTTTGGACTTCAACCTTTGGTTAATGGGGAGTCAGGAAAGTTTCTTGAGCAAGAGACAGGAGAACAGCACTGTTTCAGGATTGAGTTGGCAGAAATGTGTAAAATTTTCATTCCCATGTCCTATAAGGCACAGCTGATTTGATTGCATTCCACGTGGGGAGTCCTGGGTCATCCCAGCCAGCTCTGCCTAGGTTGATGATCTGGGCCTGCAGATCCAAAGAGGTAAGAGGAATCTGGAGTAGGCAATAGGGAAATTTGGGAGGCAAAGAGTGTAGCCAAACTCATCCTCCTCTGATATCTTTCCTGCCTGCCATACACGAGTCCACCCAGACCCCCCTGATGGCATTTACTTGGGGACACTCTCCTGGTCCCAACTCCCATTTACCACCTGAGTCTCCCATTTGCCACCACTCTCATGCATTTCCTGCCTGCCATGCATGGGTCCATCCATACCCCTCTAATGGTATTGCCTTGGGAACTCTCTCTTGGTCCCAACTCCCATTTGCCATCTGGGTCTAGTGGCTTCACCGTAAATTCCCTTCAGATCTGGCTCTTGCCCCCCTGCCTGTTCCCTGGGCTTAGCCCTTTAAACTCCTCCCTATTCCTCACACAATCTTAGCCTCTTCTTCTGAAAGGTTGTCTTTGTTTTGTTCGAAGCATTCCCACAGTTGTGAAATGTGTGCCTTCTCCTTTGCCCTGGCCTGGCTGTCAGAAACAACGATAGGACTCTTAATGTCTTGGTGCTTTGAAATGGATATGGATATTTTATTTGCTTGCTTTTTTATATTACCTTTGAAGTCTTGAAAGACAGGTGCCCTCTTCTCACATTTTATTCAGATTGCCATTAGTAATAAAATACAACTTCATTTTATATCTTTGAATGTAATCTATTTTATTCTAATTTTTTGCTTTCTTAAGAGTTTACAGACATTTCTATCACTGGCTTCCATAATAAAGACCCAAATTAGGATGCACTCGTGGAATGGAAACACACACACACACACACACACACACACAGGCTTTAATTTATCATTTAGTCCTGATTCTGCAGTTGAGGGCAAAGGAGCATGACTTTTGAGAGTGCCAAGCTGTATGTAATTTTTGAAGGCAATGTACAAATTAAAAATAAGTTGCCAGCCTTCATGAGTTTTCACATGTTCAGACACTTTTGATTGTGGGCAGTCAGGTGTGTTCGGTGTTTCAGTGAGGCATGGAAGATGGATGGAAGAGAAAACATGGGGTTGTTAGCAAGGCCAGTGTTTGAGGAGCTAAGAAAATTCTCATTTTCTTAAATTGGTAAAGTTATTGGCAACATTTTGCTTCCAGAAAAGGAAGATGAGGAAGCTAACATTTCTTGAGCAGGTACTGTGACAAACTAATTTGCCTGCAAATTCAAAGTTCCAGGGAATCTGTCCTATTCATTCTTTTCCTCTCAGAGCCTCCACACATATGAAGGCCTCCTTCATAGGGAGCTGGAAGTTATCCTTCTATAGCATCAGCCCCCTGGCCAGTACCAGAATAGGGTTGCAGGGGCAAAGACAAGCCAGTGTCCTAGAAAGAGGCAGACATCAAAAGCAACTAAGTCAGGTTGGTCCTCATGATCACCCCACCTTCTACCCCACCCACCATCCAGATGTACCTGGCCTTGCCTGAGAGATTTCAGTGGGCCAGGGTCCGAGCAGGGGCAGCTGCTCAGAATCTGATTAAAGACTGGGCTTTGTTCAGCTAATCGAGGTACAGGGTATGTAAATGGTTGAGATATGGAGTAGAGGCAAGGGTTTCAGACAATAGGGGAAGGAGAGAGAGAGAGGACAGCTGCTTTAGGAAAGGGAAATTTGAGGAAAAAAATGCTTAAGGAAGAAATTCAGACATTTGGGCATTGATGTATGTGATTTATTGTTATTCTTTGTAACATTAAATAGCCTTCAGGAAGAATATTTTTGAAGAACTCTACCTCTCCCTTCCAGGTTTTAGGAGTTGATGTATGATGTGGCAGAAAGGGGGTAGTTTGGAGGATGTGTATGTGTGTGCTTGTGAGTGTGTTGGTTTGTGTTTTGATGCTTATGTATTGAGAACAGACTTAAGTATACACTGGGGCAACCCAAGAGGTTTTAACTAGTCCAGGTTACAGCATTCTGCAGAGCTCAGAGTCCTTTAAAATGGCACAGGATGAAGGTGGCCAATGGAAAGCCATAACTTCCTCATCCTACTGTACCCAATTCTGAGGACTCTGTTCCTAAACACCTTCTTGGATGGGAATCCCAGGGCAACAGTGAAAGTTCCTGACAGGAGGGTATGAGGGTGCTGATAACAAGGTGACCGTAAAGATTCTGACAAATATCTGTCACATGCCTTTAAAAAATGGGGGACAGGACACTCACTAAATAGAGAAAATGCAAGGGATGTTTCTCACATTCTAAGTGAATGATAAGGGATATTGTACAACTGATAACCATTTGCCATTTCTTATTCCTAAGTAATTTTTGTTCCCTGGAGCTTGAAAGAGATGCTTGACAAGGTTTTGTAAAATGCAGGTTGAAAAAGCACAGCTTGCAGAGTGATTAAAATGCATCTTTATTGTGCTCTCCTGCCATCTCTTTAATATGTATTCAACCTTCTCCTGCCCCTGGATGAAAATAAGGCAAGTCCATGACTTGTCTGGTGACTCAGGTAACTGGCAGTTCTACAGTCATTTTAAATCTCCACCACTGCCTTGTTTCAGTAATTGAGTGCTCAAAGATATTAGCCCAATATCTCAACCAGATTTGATAGTGAGTCTTCCTCCTTTCCCCACATCAGATGTCTTTAGGCTAAAAGCCCGTGGAGGGAACGGTGGAGATTTGGGGATTCGCTTCTCTGTTTTTCAATTTTTGCTTCCATAGTCCCCTGAACCCAAGCTTCTCAGCACCTTCTGACTCCTTGAGGATTGGAGGGGAGGGAGAAGAAGTAAGAGAACAGGACAAGTTCCTTGCAGATACCACCATCATCAGCGACCCTAGTACCCGAGGACCTGGTGGAGGCCTGGGCATTCTCGAGCACTTCATGAATCCTACCATGGGACACCCCTGACATTCCCCTAACCCAGATGGAAGCAGCTTGACTTGAGTGGTGCTTCACCTCCTTCTCAGATTCTAGGAATCCAGGTTTTTCATGACGGATCCTACCCCTACTTGAGGCAGCCCTATTAATTGGAATGTCCCCATCCTGGCTTTCTCTCAACCCATCTCCGTCCCATACTGACTCATTGAAAACATTCCCATGTTCCTTGCTCCAAAAAACAGTGGATCCCCAAGCAGCAGGTGCCCTGGGTTTTACCCCCAAAATGGCACATCGGCCCTCCTCCACCCACTGCATTTCCTGGTTAGGAGTTAGATCGCAATTGCAGGGAACACATTCCAAAGCTATTGGGGTGACCCCACGGAAGACTCACCACACTTGAGGTGACACCCATAAATATAATTGCATCTCTGAGGAAATCTCCTCAGCAATTTTCCTTCTTTCATTCACTTAACAGTCTTTAAAACCACAACAAGGCCTGGGTACGATGGCTCACAGCTGTAATCCCAGCACTTTGGGAGGCCAAGGTGGGCAGATCACTTGAGGTCAGGAGTTTGAGACCAGCCTGGCCAACATGGTGAAATCCCATCTCTACTAAAAATTCAAAAATTAGCTGGGTATGGTGGTGCTTGCCTGTAATCCCAGCTACTTGGGATGCTGAGGCAGGAGAATTGCTTGAACCCGGGAGATGAAGGTTGCAGTGAGTTCAGGTCGCACCACTGCACTCCAGCCTGGGTGACAGAGCGAGACTGCCTAAAAAAAAAAAAAAAAAAAGGAAAAGAAAAGAAAAAAAAAAACCACAATGAGGAAGAGGAGCCTACTGCTTGGGCAGGTCCTCTGATATGTCCTTCGTAAATTCCACATGTGGAGACCTGGATTTGAACCTCTCATCTGTTACCTCCTGGTGCTTATCATGAGGCTTACCATGAGCCTTCAGTTTCAACATTCTGTTACAAATTTGATTCAAGATTATTTGTGTGCCAAGAGAAACTTTAATTTTTTCTCTCTTTGGTTTCCCATCCAAATGTTCTGTGCCTTTGTGATTTTATGACTCAGACTCTAAGACACACTAAGTCACAAGATGGAATGACTCACACCTGGTCTGTACTCTCTCTAAAGCTCTAAAAACAGGATGGCTATATTGAACTAAGTCTGAGAATTCTAGAATTCTAGGTAAAAAAGATTTAGAATGGAGCTGGTTTTTTATACTAAGAATTAAAGGAAGAGACCTCTGCATTATTCTGGGAATATGGTAGCTATAACCAGGTGAAAGTACCTAAAAAGTGAAGGTGAGATAGGGTAACATCTATTTGGGCACCTACTATATCCTAAAGTGAATTGCTGTGTGCCTCATATAATTAATTATCATTTAATTATTAAGATTATCATTTAATCTTTAAAACAAACATGCTTGTCCCCTAGCTAGCCTTCATTAAACACCCCCATCCCCAACCTTATTGCTGAGGATATTTTAAAGAATTAAGGTTAAGTTGTAAATGTTTGCTTTACTTCCTGTGCTTCCTCTTCATCAACCCTCTCCTGATGACCCAGATTTGGGCACCAGAAGAATGGAAGAGCTGTTGGGGTAATGTGGATGTAAGCAATCTAGGAGGAGTCCCCTTTCAAATCACAGCATTTGCTCAGCCTGGATCATGGCAGAGACCATTAATTACGTCCCTCTTACCTTTTCCAAATAAAGCATATTTTAAGTTAGTCAAGTGGACAATCTGGAAATCAAGTTACTTTTAACATATTTAATTCTGGCAGCTCTATTGAGTGCCTGCAGTGCTGGCCAGGAGCTGAGTGTCAGGAAGGATTATGGATAGGAGTCTCTTATCTGTAGTCCTGCCCTCCAGGCATTCATCTGAAGGGGAGCAAACAATGTTCACATGGGTCCCTGAGATCCAGGTATGACAAAGGCCCTTGTGAGGGTAGGTGCCTAGAGCAACATGGGCCCAGAGGAGGAAGCTGCTGGGGAGAGGTTGGAAGAGAGATTCACCAAGGGGAGCTTGCAGTTGGAGAAGAGGTGGGGATTCAGAATCCAGGATTGTACATGAGGGTTTGTGTATGAGGGTTCTGTGCTCACTTTCCAATTATTCCTGAACTAGCCAAAGGCACAAAAGGGAAAGGCAGAGAGTTGCCACCAGGGAAACACATCCCCTTGTGTCTCAGGGACTTGGGCATTAATTATCATGGCACAATGGAGAGGGTATGGAGTGTTTAAACACCTTGATCTTAGCTTTTACTCTGATGCCAGTCTGTCTTGTGACCTCACACAAACACATTTTTTACTCTAAGCCTCCATTGTCCCCTGAGCATTCAGCAACCTGCAAGGCAGGCAAGTCAGGATTTATCCTTCTCATCTTGTGCAGAAAACAAAACTCCGTGTCAGGGAATTGAGGAAGGAATGCTCTGATCTGAGCTTTGCAGTTGCCCTGCAAGGTGAGCTATCATCATCAGCCTCATTTCACAGGTAAAGCAACATACTAGAAAGACTAAGTTATTTTCCCGAAACTTGTGCAGCTGGCTTAGGTGAAAGCAGATGTTTCCAGCCATGCTGGCCTGCCTCCAGACAGTGTGTTCTTCCACTTCTGCTCACACATTTGGAGCACAAAACCTGGGGTGTGATTTTCAGAAAACGTGAAACATCACCTGTTCTAGAACAAAGACTTGTCATGCTTTAAAAAAATCTGTAAGGCATTCTGCCTCCTGTAGCTAATCGCCAGCTCTGAGGCCATGTCAAGAGTGGAGTATCATGGAAAAGACCATTGAACTTTGTGTCCCCATGCCTTTAAGAAACCATTTTTTCCCTTTCTAAAGCAAATTAAATATGCCATCAGTGAAGCCTAATTTAATAACCCTTTGAAAATGAAGCTCTGGCCCTCATTAAAGTGAAAGCCACTCATTACCTTGTCTGTCATCATCTGGGGAAGTGTCCTGTGACCTACCATATCCTGATTCACCCCAAAGCCTACAATCAAAGCCATCTTGTGCTATTATTCTTCCAAACTCTTTCTTCTTCAAATACTATTGCATTTATAAAATCTTGAGTAAAATGACTTTGATCTAGTATCCCAATATAGAAAAACATCATTAATTTAGGTGTCATTAATTCATACAATGTGGAAATCTGAGCTTTAAAGTGAACTGCATTTGCTTTTCTACTTTGTAGTTTTCTAAAAGCCTAATGCTTGCAGTTACATGAACTCGTTTCTTTTCTATCAAGTTCTGCTGGCACTTATTCCCAACTTTCCTTCAGATTGGCCCCTCTTATCTCCCTCTTTATAGTTTCCTCAATAGTTCTGGCCACAATTGTGGTTCAGTTGCCCCAGGCTCTAATTTTTCCAGGCCTGAATCAAGTCTACATAGAACAGTGGGGTGATTTGCAGAAAGACCACATTTGCTCCTCACACATCTCTGGGACCCTCCACTCTCTGGTGTCTACAGGTTGAAGTCTAATCCATCCCCTTTTCCAGGTTTTCAAGACCCTTTATATTTCATACATGCTCCTCTTCTCTATACCCCTAACTCTTCACTATTATCCTTACTTGAACTCCACTCAAAACATATTCACCATCATACTTTCCCAAGATGACTTACTTTTTCTCATCCTGCATATCTGCTCATGTTGTTCCTTTTGACTAAAATTTTTCTTCTCTCCCACCTCTGGGAGACTGCTATTCGTGTTCTGGTTGGCCTCTGTTCATATTCAGGGCAAACTCAGAACTGAACCGTAAAATCCTCTAGGAAGATTTGCCTGACCTCTTAGTCCTGAAGAGGAAAGGTTCCTTTGTGTTCTCATGGTGTCTCATACTTCCCTGTTGTTGACCAATCACTCTGAACTATTGCTGCCTATTAATTTGTCTATATCCCTTATGAGACCATGAGCCTACGAGATTGGAATCACCCAGGTATCCTCAGAAAAATATCTGGTGCATGCAGGTTCTCAGTCAACATTATATGAATAAACAAACAAACAATTGAAGATAAGCATGTTGATGATGAACACTGCATGCAAGGAAACCACAGCTCAGTTTTAGTGATTTTAGTGATTTAACCCAACCAATTTATATTTTTCCTTCACACCATACTTGATCCATCTCGGTGTCTCCAACTGCACCAGAATAGTGCCTTGGGCACACTAGGTGCTCAATGTGTTTGGATGAATAATAGTGTGGGCCATGCTGGCTCTGGCTATGACCAGGTGGTTTTCTAGGGAATGGAACCCAGTGTGGCCAGGTAGCTGGCGGAGGCTCAGTAGTCCCAGTGATCTAAAAGTGAGTCCCACCATGTCCGTTTTTGTCCTCTCCTCTGTAGTCACCTCGAGAAGGATTGGGAGGAAGTAAAAACAGCTGGGTGATCCCATTAACAACCAATAACCTGGGAATGCTGCTGAATTCGTTTGAAACTGAACTAGCAGTAACTCCCTATGGGTCCATTAACCTGCAGCCGAAATTAGATTATGTAGAAATAACATTAAATAAAGAGCCACAGTGCTCAGTTAATTGAGGGGCAAACTTGTAAATTATAAGATCATTCTCTTTGAAAGGCAGACTATTCCATCACCTCAAGACCCTTGGGAGCACTCTCAAGTGTCCAGTTTGGGGTTCATTTTAGAGAAAACACATTTTCTGTAGAGGCACTTTAGAAATCTATTTGTTGTAGAAACAGTTTGAAATGAACAAAAAACATTACAAGCTTTGGAATGAAACCGAGGTGAGGTAGATTTAAATCTTAGCTCTATTACACACTAGCTCTGTGACCTTAGGGAAGAGACTTAATTTCCCTGAGTCCCAACAGCCTTGCCTCTTAACTGGGGGCGATGGTGGTAATAATACGTATCTCCCAGTCTTGTGACGGAGGCAGGCACATCTAAATATCATTGCAATACAAGGAGAGAACACATTGAGGGATGGTGTTATGGAAGCAACAAGGAGAACCTCATCTGGCCGAGAGAGCGAAGAATGGTGCCTCAAAGAGATGCCAGCTGAGCTGAATCCTAGAGCATGAGCAGGTGCAACTGGATTAAGGGTGGGCCACTAGTACTTGCCTTGGAGACCGTCTAGGTTTTGATCACTAAGAATACAAGGAGATGGAGGTCAATTTACGAATCAGAACTCCTTGAGGTTGGGGAGTTTACCCCATGTGACTGAAGAAAGAGCGTTAATAATGTGCTCCCAGTGAGGGACAAGTGTGAATAACTATGGCTGGTTTCCAGACTGCCTTGACTTAGTTTTGCACACATTTGAGTCCAGAAGAGACTCACTAGGTCTCGGCATAGTGGAACCAGGGTCTCCTGGTTATTGAATGCCCCTCAGAGATCTGTCTCTCTAGACAAACACTGTACAAATTTGTAAAGAATAACACTGAAAAAGTGCAGTAGCAGTCCTGTGGCCAGGTGCGGTGGCTCGCTCCTGTAATCCCAGTACTTTGGGAGGCCGAGGCAGGTGGATCACCTGAGGTCAGGAGTTCGAGTCCAGCCTGGCCAACATGGTGAAACACTGTCTCTAATAAAAATACAAAACTTAGCCAGGTGTGGTGACAGGTGCCTGTAATTCCAGCTACTTGGGAGGCTGAGGCTCAATAATTGCTTGAACCCAGGAGGCGGAGGCTGCAGTGAGCCAAGATCATGCCATTGTATTCCAGCCTGGGTGACAAGAACAAAACTCCATCTCAAAAAAAAAAAAAAAAAAAAAAGAGGAAATGAGCCAAACTATTGGTCTGGAGGAAAGTTGCCCAGCTACATGAGAAACAAAAGTTGCAGCTCTCTGGGCTCTGGCCTCTGGAACTGCGATCATGTCCATCGCCACTTCAGGACAGCAACTGGCTCAAGACAGCTGCCTGTCCTTACTGGTGGTCACTTCTACAGCCAAGTGCTCCCAGTCTCTTCAATCATAGGACTTGATTTGGAAACCCATCACCTCCCTGCCTGCCCTGCTCTGGCTGTCAGGTTATCAGGGCTCCTCTCTCCTCTCTGGCATAGCCCAGAACTGAGTACAGCAGACCAACAGGTGAGACTGGCCCAGAAGAGCATGGGGTATCCCGTGTTTCCAATGGGATGCTGTGCCCCTCTTCATGGTGTCTAACTTTGTAGTTCCCCCAGGACTTCACTCACACTCTGAGTACATAGAGGACCAGAAGGGGAAGTGGCATGTTTTAGTGGAAAAGACAGGCTGTGACTCAGAAAATCCATTTAACCTTGGGTAAGGCACTTGACCGTTCTCAGCCTCAGCCTCCTAACTTTTACTTACCTATAAAATAAGAGTTGTTGTGGGAATTAAATGACAGAGAGCATGAAAAAACTTGACCTTACCTAATGCACTGGATCAGCTCAAGAAATGGTAGGCTTCTTTCCCTCTTCTCCTTCCTTTCCTGCCTCCCTTCCTCCCACTCCTTCCTTCCTTCCTGTCTTCCTCCAGCCATGTCTCCCTCCCTCCCTTCCTTCCTTCTCTCCCCCAAGCCTCCACATTTATTTCCTTCCTACTAAAATTTTCTTCCACCTTCCCTCTCATCCAGGCCTCAATGAGGACAGCTCTCAGTGGTCACTCTCTTGGGCTTGAAATGGAACAGATCTTCTTGTTGCATCTCTTTTGGATAGCGCCAGTTCCTGCTGGGGACAGAACATTGTCTTCTTTTCTCCCTGCCTCAGGCAGATGGCAGGGAGTGTTGTGTGTTCCCACAAAGGAGCATGCTGTCCCCGCTCCCGAGTCTCTCAGCGAGCCCTGTCATGGAAGGCATCCAGGAGAAAGAATGTGGAACTCCACACCTGCTTTCTCAGCACACAGGAGCATCCACGACCCTCCGAATCACACCGTTCAGAGGTGCCACAGGAAGGGCCCCATGTTTGAATGGTCTGTGCACTAGGGACCGAAACCCTGACCCTGAGGACAAGCCTGTGGTGGGTGAGAAGTCCTGGATGTTGCACGCTGTGTTTCAGCTGACAGGGGTGGCAGGACTGATTGTCATTATCCCTACTTTACAGGCAAAAACTGAAGCTCACAGGGGCTTAGCAATTTTCCCCAAATTACACAGTAGTTAGGAGGTAGACACAGGTTGCATGCCTGGTCTTGGGAATCCAAGTTCAATGCTCTTTCATTATGATGTTTTGCCTCTGTATATTAAAAAAAAATACATGAATTTTCAACTGAATGTAGGTAAATAACCCAAGAATTTAATTATATTTTTCCTTCTGGTTCTGGCTTTGGCTTAGCTTCTACCTGAGAATCAACCTCTACCTACAACAACTGTTTCTTCTTTTCTGACATTCTACATTCTTTTTTTTTTTTTTGAGACTGGGTCTCACCGTGTCACCCAGGCTGGAGTGCAATGGCTCACTGCAACCTCTGCCTGCTGGGCTCAAGTGATCCTCCCACCTCAGTGTCCCAAGTAACTGGGACTACAGGCATGCACCACCATGTCTGGCTAATTTTTTCTTTTTGGGTAGAGATGGGGTTTCACTATGTTTCCCAGGCTGGTCTTAAACTCCTAGGATGAAGCAGTCCTCCTGCCTCAGCCTCCCAAAATGCTGAGATTATAGGCACAAGCCATCATACCCAGTCACCTTCTACATCTTTGCTGGGGGCTGCACTATGGACCCATTATTTATGCAAAATCTGGCAGTCATCCTGAACTCTTGCTACTCCTAACCCGCACCCCACTACCCAACCAACACTCTCCTTGCCACATACAATCAATGCCAGGACCCGTACCTTTGACTTAACAAATACCTCTTGCATCTGCCCCTCCTCCCTGTATCAACTGCGCCCCCATCCACCGCTCTGCCCCAGGCTCTTCCTCAGCCAGTAAAGTGCAATGACCTCGAACCGTTTACCTTTTTGAGGTGTTTTCCGTAAATCTATGCTCCATGCATTGGTGGGAAGACCTTTCAACACCACAATGGATATGTTCAATGGCCACTCAGTTCCTCAAGGAAGCAACTGTTTATGAGAAAAATGTTTCTGAGCCAGGCATGGTGCCACAATCTTTGCACGCAATAACTCTAAGTCACAAAGTAACTCTACAAAGGAAGCTTTGTTATCCCAGTTTCACAGCTGGAAAGTAGCAGAGCTAGACCTCCAACATAGATCTGTCTGACTGCACAACAGTGCTCTCTTCATACCCCACACAACCTCCCAGATAA
The DNA here is from genome assembly GCF_003255815.1 of Theropithecus gelada. Lineage (NCBI taxonomy): Eukaryota > Metazoa > Chordata > Mammalia > Primates > Cercopithecidae > Theropithecus > Theropithecus gelada. Next base: position 137,541,372 of record NC_037676.1, read on the forward strand.
AATCTTGTCTCCTTAGTATCAGTTGCAGCCCCAGTCTTCTGCCTCCAGACACCCCTCATGCCCTACTCTCCAGACACATTCCCCCTTCCTGAAGTTCACTCATCTCCCCACATGGTTTTGTGTTCCATGACTCCATTTGTGTTCTTCCCTCTGCCTGGGATGCCTTTCTCTGTCCAACTGTCCCTCCAAGCACCACTCAGCCGCAAGGCTAAGGTTAGAACCCAAGATTATGTCACTCCAATCTCTTCTCCTTTCCACCGTGGAGCCCTGCCTCCCACATGGACAATTTTCACTTCATTCTAGGTTACGATGCTGTAATTGGCATGGACCAGGATGGAGAAATGCCGCCGGGGAATGCTTCAGTTGGTAGTTAATTTAAAGGGATAGGTCTCTGTTGGCTTCTTGTGGAAAATTATTTCAAGAGTTGATTTGTAAATGTAAAGGAAACAGGACTTTATTCCCTGGTCAGACTAATTACTGCACTCCTGAGTCATACTGATGAGATGGCTTCAGAAAACCAACAGTTCTCTCACTGAGCCACAGGTCAAGGGGTTCTGGGTGTTTTCACAGAAGGTTATTGCTTTCAAGGGGGTTATTGATGGGCTGGAGTGTGCGGTTTCTTGAGGAATAAAACTATCACAATTCATCTGTTTAGAATTTCTATGTGGGGAGGGGTGTTATTTCTCAGCGGTGAATGACTCAAAGTACAACAGAATATTTGTGGTACATGTGCTCCGTGCTGTCAGGCTCATCAATACCAAGTTTGAAGACAAAACATAAAAGAAAATAAACAGGAGAAAAGAAGGCTTTTTAAAACAGTTATTAAGGATGAAAGTGCTGGCTGCTGACCTAGGCCTCTGTGAATTTAGAACCCAAGATGATCCCAGCTGTGTGATGGGGCAGGACCCTGAGTGTGGGAGCTGGGCTCTGTCCCTCACCCGTGGGTAGATTATGAGATCTATATGGAGTCAGGGGACTTGAAGCTGGGTAGGGTCTGCAGCTGAGCTACTGGGGACTTTCTGGTGTCTGTTAGCCTCCCTGGGACCCATATTCATTTTCTGTAAAATGAGGGAATTGAGCCAATTCACTGTCTTCCTAACAATCACTGTTTTCTTGTAATCACACACCACGGTTCCCTTAAAGCTTTTCTTTCCGGTTTATTTAAATCAACCCTGTTTTAAGACTTTGTCATTTATGAAAGAATAATATCCATAAAATCATAGCTTTGATTTGCTAATTACATATTTTCTAACTCACACTGTGTCAGTCAGAGGGTCCTTGGTTGAAAACAATTGAAAATCTTCCAGCCATCTTAAGCAGAGGGAGATCTTATTGGAGAGATTCTCAGGGCTCAGGTAACTTTAGGAGGCTAGAAGGTCAGGCTTGAAGACAGTAGGGATTGAAGTTGTCCTGGCTGACCAGACAGCAAAATCACTGCAGTGGTCCTGTAGCACGAGCACTCTGGTCTTTGCAAAGCACCACTGCCACACCACTGTCACTGCAATGAATGTGGCTGTCAGACACCCATGTCACCATGTCATCTATCTGCTCAGAATTCAAAATCATGGGGACAGTGTCTGGTTGGCCAACCTCAAGTCACTCTTGCACCCTGCCTATCTTGTGACAGGTGTGAGGAGGATGAAAATCTGGTCCATTTGACTTCCATAGATGGCCAACGATCCTCAGGAGGACACAAAATGGGAGATTCTCCAATAGGGAGAACAAGGTGATAATGGAGACAGATTGAATGGTGGCTAGTAAAAAAGTGAAAATAAAGAAAAAACTCCCCAAAACAAAAAATAGGTATTTATTGCACTCATTAAAATAAACACACAATTATGAAAATAAAAAGTTTATCTGTGTACCATAACATCATAAACTTATGTATCAACCCCATATACCACTGTGTAGGAAGCACTGACCCATTGATCTCAAAGGATCCTACAGCTTTGGCCTTTATTGTACACTAGTGAATACTTCCATTTTGGAAAGTATAGACTCATTTGTATCTTTCTGTAAAACACTGACTTTGGCTCTTTTTGTTTGATTTGCTTGACGGTTCAGAACCTGTATAGAGTCATTCTTTTACTGTTTTAGGTTGACCATCCACTTCCACTTTATTTTTGATGTGTTCAGAATATCATGCACCCACACATCTTTGCATTTTACTAGGATAAGTAGCAAGCAGTTGAAAAAAAGAAGAACCTGAACCTTTCAAATGACCTTGATATCCTGCCATCTTTGGATCACAGTGTAGCCTTCTAGAATTCTCCAGGCCAAGTGAGGGAGTGTAAGTTCCCAATGTTCAAGATATAATCTTACACAAGAGTTCTAGAGACAACATTTTCTGCATAGGGCATCAGAAACATCCAACTAAGTCAAAGTTCATTCCACTCTCCCTAAATATGTATTTGGCACTTCCTATTAAACTACCCTAAACCTCATCAAATAAATGTTAGTTTTGGAAGAAATATTAGCAATAATCCTGTTCATTTGTATTGATAATGCAAGTGAGACTTCCAAGAGAAGGGTACACTGGACCTAGAATATTTTGGAATCCCTTCTGAAACCCATTATGGAAGTTCTAGTTCAAATAACAAATTACCTTCTTCTTCTCTAACAGATCCCATTTCTCCTGCCAGGGAAAACCATTCCACAGTTACCTGATACTTTATGCAGAAACATGAAATAAGATTCTTTCTGTAGATGGAATTCTGGCTCCACAGAAATTAAAAGCATCTAAATGCATAGTTCCTTATCCATAAATGATAAGTAATCCCCATGCTTGTGTATAAGCATAGCATAAACATATACACATGGTAAAGGGAGAAAATAAATGGCTCCAAATATTTGGATATTTTGTTACAGAAGTTCATATTAAAGGTGAAAATAAAAAGTATGGTTGGGAAGAGAAAGATTAGCAGCTGATCTGTTAACTATCCTTTTTAAGCTGGATAATTTCAAGGACAGATGATGAAGAAGAATGAGAAGGAGAGTAGGAAGAAGGAGGAGGAAGAAGAAAAAGAAGAAGAAAAAAAGAAAGAAAGAAGAAAGAAAAAGAGAGACAGAAAGAAAGAAGAAAGAAAAAGAGAGACAGAAAGAAAGAAAAAAAGAGAGAAGACAGAAAAAGAGAGGAAGAGAAAGAAGAAAGAAAAAGGAAGAAAAAGAAAGGAGAAAGAAGGAAAGAAAGAAAAAGAAAGAAGAAAGAAAGAAAGACAGAGGAAGAGGAAGCAAAGGAGGAGAAGGAATAAGAGGAGAAAGAAGAGAAGCAGGAGGAAGAGGAGAAAGAGAAATTAGGGGGAAAAAAGGAGTTATCCTGGTCAAATATGGAAATATTCTATTCAAATTTCTGATGGTTTTTACTGATAGAATGATAATAAGAGAGTCCTTATTAATAGAATTCTTTCAGCAGGATATACTTAATCAATTGGTGTGGTAAACAAACCTGAAATTTATAGATTTCTGGGGCATGGCCTGCTAGAAAGTGTCAGTTTGGGGTATTTAATTATCAGAGTATAAAATGGATTTATTTCAGGCTTAAAAGTTCCCCTTGGGTCAGTGATGAACAATATGCATCACTTGGAAGCCCCATACATCAGGGCACATTCTGATGTGATGCAAAAGGGCCCAAGATGCAGCACTGGTGGTCCAAGACTTCTCGTGCTTGATCTGCATGTTGCATAAAAGCAGAATAGCTTTTTTGTACTATTAGTAAAGTTTGATACTGAATAAGATTTCTAATTCTTATGAGTCTGATTTGATAATTCAATGCTTTGTGCAATCCTTTTTTTTTTTTTTTTTTTTTTGAGACAGAATTTCACTCTTGTTGCCCAGGCTAGAGTGCAATGGTGTGATCTCGGCTCACTGCGACTTCTGCCTCCCAGGTTCAAGCGATTCTCCTACCTCAGCCTCCTGAGTAGCTGGGATTACAGGTGCTCGCTACCACGCCCAGTTAATTTTGTATTTTTAGTACAGGTGGGGTTTCACGATGTTGGTCAGGCTGGTCTCGAACTCCTGACCTCAGGTGATCTGCCCGCCTCGGCCTCCTAAAGTGCTGGGATTACAGGTGTTAGCCACCGCGCCCAACCTCTTTGTGCAATCTTAATAGCAAATGTGGTAGAAGGCAAACATGGTCACAAACTCTTGCCCTTCCTTGATTTCTTTGTCGCTTTTCCCCCACCATATCTCCTCTTCTACCTCTGGGCTCAGCCACATGGCTTGCCTGGGATGTTAGCCATTGTGACACAAGAGAGAACTGAAAAGCACTGCGCAATAGCGATTATTTTCTCTTGCTGCTGTTGGAACCCTGTAACATGTTAACGAAGCTTGACTAGCTGGTTGGAGGATGAGAGACCATATGGACAAGAGACAAGTACCTTAACTGAGGCCCCTCTAGACCACCAGCCCTGACAGCTGGTGGAGTCCCAAGAAAAAGGGACTCACTGGTCAATGTGCTAGAAGCCAATACTATGACACCAGATTCTGAGAAAAGAAAAGCTTTTTATTGCAAGTTGACTAACAAGGAGATAGGAATCCAGTTCTAATTGGTCTTCTTGTGCTGGCTTAAAGTCTGTAATTTGATGAGGAAAGGTTTAGGAGGTGGATTCTGAGATTAGTAGGTGATTGGTGGAAGGAAAGAGGAGGTATGGAAAGTCCTTGGGCATGAGCAGATTCTCATGGGTTATGTGCAGATTCGGGGGGAGTTAGTATGAAACATGTGGTGGAATTTCAGGCTGGGATGTCAGCAAGCTTGTTCTGTGCAGACTTCAGCTGGCTATATTGGTTCTAACTGATTTCAGCTAATTTTGTTATCTTACAGGAGGAGGGAGTTTCAGCATTTCGGCAAGTTGTTTCTTTTTCTTTATTTCTTTCTTTTCTTTTTCTTTTTTTTTTTTGTTTAATCTGCCATCCTCTAAACTCAAGAATTTTTGTTACGTACTGGTTTCTTTAACTCTTTGGGGCATGGTTTAAATGGGACATGACAGATGTATGAGTGAGTCAGCCCAGCCCAACTGCTGCCCTACAGAATCATGAGCTAAATAAATGGTTGCTTTAAGCTATTACATTTTGGGAGTGTTTTGTTACAAAGAAAAAGCCAACTGATATAGTATATTTAAAATCCACTGTGGCCAGATTCTATCCTTCTTCTCACAACCCTCCCACTCCTCCTGCTTGTTCCTCCTCTTTCTATTTGGGGTCAGGGCTCACAAACTGGTGTCTAAGTGTTGGCCACTGTGTCCCATCAAAAAATAATGTTTGAGCCAAGATTCACTGCAAAGACCATACTTGTTGATTATGCTCAGTGTACATCTGATTTTTCAGGGCTCCTGCCCTACTAACTGCTGAATATTTTCAGCATCAGCTCTGGTCCTGTCAACAAGTTTTGTTTTATTCACAAAGTATAAATCAGAAGATTTTCCATGGAAATCTGGATTTATGGCTTCTCTAAAAAAGGGAATAGGGAAGGTCTGGGAATGTTGGACTAGGATTGGGCAGGAATGACCTGGAGCTGAGAATAGACTACTCATCATCCAGACAGCACTCGCGCTGCCAGTTCATCACTGTCCCATCATCCCTGGGTGTAGTATGCTTGTCTTGTTTCACCTATGCACTTTACCTGCCTGACCTTAGAGGAAGTTGGTTGTGTGCATGACACATTGCCTAGCATTGCTTTGAGGGTGTAACCATGTACTGTCATGTTTTTACACATTTTGGTCTCATTGCATGGAATGTGCATCTCCTTCTTGGACACTTTACTGAACCTCTGCAAATTCTTCAAAATTTAACTTAAATGCCTCCTGTTTTATGACATCTGCTATATTTCTCTCAATAAGGCTGGTTCACCTTCCTCTGTGTTCCATATGACTTTGCACATAATCTCTCCTAGAGCATTAACATTTTATCCATCAGCATTGTTTAAAAACTGCTTGAACAACTATCATGTGATCTCCTTGAACACAGGACTACCCTCTTCCCCTACTTACCCCTTGGGTAGGGCATATGGCAGGGCCCCTAATACCTGTGACGGATTAAGGAATCAATAAACTAGACATTCTGGCTGAACTTCAGAGAGTAAATTTAATGCCATTTGCATTTTGTGTAAAACCAAATTTATGATTCTCTATGATACATTCTCTGAAGACTTCTTTATAATCAACAATGTTCTGCTTTGATTTTAAAGAGCTTCTTTTTGGCTTCAGGACAAGCAATGTATAAAGGAAATAAAAATTGTTTAAAGTATAAGAAATTCTGAGTCAAGTATCTTTAAAGAGGTGTGTTTAAAGGAACCAAGAGGCTGTTGGCACCAGAATGATCCTTAATGCTCCTCAGCTTCCTAATAAAAGAGAATCCGCATTGACCAATTGGATTACCCAGTTTCTGTCGGGACAGGCTAAACTACACTTTGGTAGCAATCCCCAAGTGGCTTGACAGCAAACACACTGCTTTGCTTATGCTATAGGAACACCATGGTGGGCAGAGTGATCTATTCATCCTGGTCACTCAGGGAACTGTGCCAATTGAGGCTCCATCTCAACTTGTGCTTCCATGATCACTTGGGCAGAGCAAAGAGAAACTGTGGCCCATACACTGGCCTTTAAAAGTGTCACATGGAAGGGACACATACCATTTTTGCTCCTATTTAGTTGGTTAAAGCAGAGCATATTGCCAGGTCTAACTTCAACAGGGCAAGGAACAGCAATTCTTCCACAGGCCAGGAAAGAGAAAGTTGGAATATTTGTGAACAAAAAAGTATGTACCAAAATTCGTGATTTTACAAAGGACCTTCAGTTTACAAAATGTATCATCATTATCTACCTGCCAATGACTCCCACAGATGGATTTAAAGTAGAATTTGACCTCCATCAGCTGGGTTCAGATGCTTCTCCACAGTTGTTTCAGAATGCAAGACTCCTTTGTTTCAAACTGCTACGAGTAAACAGAAGATGAGAAGAGACCAGACCCCACCTCCAGATTATACCCACTCTTGCAGACGCATCAGCAGGCCATGGCAGTATGGGGTGGAAAAGGTGGTGTTTGGGTGGATGTTGGGTCTGTGGAGGCACAGAAGAGGGACACCAAACTGGATTGGGGGCAGATGTGCTGCATGAGTGGAATCAAGGAGGAAGCGGGGCTTGGGCAAGGTCTTAAAGGGCACATTGCTGTTTGCACATTGGACAGGGGTAGAGAAGATACGAGGTCCCAGAGGAGAGGGATATAGATGAGGTCCTTAGGGTCATGACTGGTCAACAGGATGCCTGCCCTAGAAGGAAATAATTTACACACATGACCTTGAGCAAGCGCCTTCCTCTTTCTGATCTGTCTCCTGCTCTACAAAACAGAGGTTATAATCAAAATCCCATTTTAAAAAATAGAACTTGACAACCTGATTCTAAAATTTGCCAAGAGTACTGGCCGGGCGCGGTGGCTCAGGCCTGTAATCCCAGCACTTTGGGAGGCCCAGACGGGCGGATCATGAGGTCAGGAGATCGAGACCATCCTGGCTAACACGGTGAAACCCCGTCTCTACTAAAAAATACAAAAAACTAGCCGGGCGTGGTGGCGGGTGCCTGTAGTCCCAGCTACTTGGGAGGCTGAGGCAGGAGAATGGTGTGAACCTGGGAGGCGGAGCTTGCAGTGAGCTGAGATCTGGCCATTGCACTCCAGCCTGGGCGGCAGAGCGAGACTCCGTCTCAAAAAAAATAAATAAATAAAATAAAATAAAATAAAATAAAATAAAATTTGCCAAGAGTATAAATTAGTAGAAATAGCTAAGAGTATTTCAAATAAGAAATACAATAAGATCAACTTGTCTTATCACCAGTAAAATCATTATATTCTAGAGATACAGGAATTAATTTTGCTCAAAACCTGGCATTATCTAAAGACTGGCCAAATCAATTAAAAGAACAAAAAAGAGAGTCCAGAATTCAATCTGTGGTTTTGAGAATTTGTGATAAGAGTTTCACTTCAAATCAATTAGAAAAGAAGTAACAGTTTAAGAAATAGTTTTGACAATTTAATAACCATTGAAAAAGTTATCTTTTAAATTCACATTATATATAAGAATAATACACAGATTTATTAAATGTTTTAAAAACAAAATTTAGAAAGCATTATAATAAGTATAAAAAATAGTTTTCTTACCTTAAGTTGGAAACATTGTCCTATAGAAGGTTTAAAATTCTTGATACCATAAACAAAAGACTTGCATATTTGATTATAAAATTTTTAATATCCTTTTTGTGGAAGAAAACATAACAAATTAAAAGAAAAGTGACAGAGTAATAAAAATATAGAAATACATATAATAAATGATCAACAATCAGAATATACAAAAACTACTTGTGATCAATTATTAAAAATATTCATGGAAAAAATAGGCATAGAATATAAGAGGACAATTAATATGACTTATGTAAAAGGCTAATAAACATGAAAAAATTGTCAATCCCAATCGAGGGCAAATATGTGGAAATAAAAAGATACAAGTTGTATTAAATTGGTAAAAAATAAATAAAATTCTAGCTATTTAAATCCAGTGGTGCCTACATTGCTTGAAAATGGATATTCTCATTAAGTGACAAGAAATTCAAACTGGTAGAAACATAGACTATGAAGCCACACCACCTGGGATTGCATCCTGTACTGTGTGACTTTAGGCAAGTTACTAAACCTCTCTTTGCTCTATTTTTTCTCATCAATAACAGTGCCTATATTATAGAGCTATTGTGAAATTAAATATGATAATCCATGGGAAATGCTGAGAATAGCACCTGGCCCATCGTGAGTGCTCAGTGATAATTAGCTTTTATTTTCCTACTGTCAGTGAGAGTATCAAAATTAGAAATGCATATGCAACTTTATTTATAGGAATCTGTCCTATAGAAATAACCACGCATAAGCATAAATTTAGATCTATAATAGTAACCATTTCAATATTTGTAATGGTAAAATGTTGAAAACAACATAGATATGAATTAAAAGGAAAGGAGTCACATAAATTTTGCCTACCTCCTTTTTATAGTAAGTTGCATTTATTTTATGTAACAGTTTACAAAGAATGAGACAGACTCCTTTTTATTAAGATAGAAGAACCACTAAATATATATTCTTACATAAAAAACAAAATATACCGGGCATGGTGGCTCATACTTATAATTACAGCACTTTGGGAGGCCAAGGTCTGAGGATTGCTCAAGTCCAGGAGTTCGAGACCAACCTGGGCAACATAGTGAGACTCTCTCTGTACAAAATAAGTAAATAAATAAGTAAATAATTACTTGGGAATGGTAGCAAATGCCTGTTGTCCCACCTACTTGGGAGGCTGGGATGAGAGGACCACTTGATTCCAGGAGGATGAGGCTGCAGTGAGCCCTGATTGAATCACTGCACTACAGCCTGGGCAACAGAGCAAGATCCTGCCTCAAACAGTAAAATAAAATAAATACATAAATCAGAGATAAATTTGAATAATACAATCTTTGGAAATCATTTCAAATATATTTGTGAATACATTGAATTTTTTAAAGAAAGTGTCACATCAGACTCTTAATACTAGCTACTTTTGGGGAAGAGGATGACGGTGAAGGCAGATTTGAATTTTACCTTTACTAGTATGTGTTTTTTAAATTTTTTTTTTTTTTAATTTCAATAGGTTTTGGGGAAAAGGTGGTGTTTGGTTACATGAATAAGTTCTTTAGTGGTGATTTCTGAGATTTTGGTGCACCCATCACCTGAGCAGTGTACATTGTACCCAATGTGTAGTCTTTTATCCTTCGCCACTCCCCACCCTTTCCCCTGAGTCCCTGAAGTCCAATGTATCATTCTTATGCCTTGGTGTCTCATAGCTTAACTCCCACATATGAGTGAGAACATTTGATGTTTGATTTTCCATTCCTGACTTATTTAGAATAAGAGTCCCCAATTCCATCCAGGTTGCTGTGAATGCTATTGTTTTGTTCCTTTTTATGGCTGAGTAGTATTTCATAGTAGCTATACACACACACACACACACACACACACACACACACACACACACACACACAATGTGATGCATATACATCACTCATTGATTAATGGGCATTTGGGCTGGTTCCATATTTTTGCAATTGCAAACTGTGCTGTTATAAACTTATGTGTGCCAGTATCTTTTTTGTATAATGACTTCTTTTCCTTTGGGTAGATGATACCTAGTAGTGGTATTGCTGGCTCAAATGGTAGATCTACTTTCAGTTCTTTAAGGAATCTCCACACTGTTTTCCATAGCGGTTGTATTAGTTTTCATTCCCATCAGCAGTGTAAAAGTGTTCTCTTTTCACCACATCCATGCCAACATCTATTATTTTTTGATTTTTTTGATGACGGCCATTCTTGCAGGAGTGAGGTGGTATTGCATTGTGGATTTGATTTCCATTTCCCTGATAATTAGTGATGTTGAGCATTTTTCCATATGCTGTTGGCCATTTGATTATCTTCTTTTGAGAATTGTCTGTTTATGTTCTTCACCACTTTTTGATTTTTTTTCTTGATGATTTGTTTGAGTTCTTTATAGATTCTGAATATTAGTCCTTTGTTGGATGTATAGATTGTGAAGATTTTCTCTCACTGTGTGGATTGTCTGTTAACTCTGCTGATTATTTCTTTTACTGTGCAGAAGCTTTTCAGTTTAATTAAATGGTTTACATTTGTTTTTGTTGCATTTGCTTTTGGGTTCTTGGTCATGAAGTCTTTACCTAAGCCAAAGTCTAGAAGGGTTTTTCAGATGATATCTTCTATAATCTTTATGTTTTCAGGTCTTAGATCTAAGTCTTTGATCCATCTTGAGTTGATTTTTGTACAAGGTGAAAGATGAGGATTCAATTTCATTCTTCTACATGTGGCTTGCCAATTATCCCAGCACCATTTGTTAAACAGGGTATCCTTTCCCCACTTTATGTTTTGTTTTCTTTGTTGAAAATCAATTGGCTGTAAGTATTTGGCTTTTTTCCTGGGTTCTCTGTTCTGTTTCATTGGTCTATGTACCTATTTTATACTAGTACCATGCTGTTTCAGTGACTATGGCCTTATGGTATGGTTTGAAGTCTGGTAATGTGAAGCCTCCAGATTTATTCTTTTTGCTTAGTCTTGCTTTGGCTATGCAGGATCTTTTTTCATTCCATATGAATTTTCTAGTTCCATGAAGAATGATGGTGGTATTTTGATGGGAATTGCATTGGATATGTAGATTGCTTTTGGCAGTATGGTCATTTTCACAATATTGATTCTACCTATCCATGAGCCTGGGATGTGTTTCCATTTGTTTGTGTCGTCTATGATTTCTTTCAGCAGTGTTTTGTAGTTTTCCTTATAGAGGTCTATTAGGTTAGGTTTGGTTAGGTTTATTCTCAAGTATTTTCTTTCTTTTTTTGTTGTTATTGAAGCTATTGTGAAAGGGGTTGAGTTCTTGATTTGATTCTTAGCTTGGTTGCTGCTTGTGTATAACAGAACTACTGATTTGTGCATATTAATTTTGTATCCTGAAACGTTGCTGAATTCATTTACCGGTTCTCGGAGCCTTTTGGATGAGTCTTTAGGGGTTTCTAGGTACATGATCATATCATTAGCAAACAGTGACAGTTTCACTTCCTCTTTACTTATTTGGTTGCCCTTTATTTCTCTCTTTTGTCTGATTGCTTTGACTAGGACTTCCCATACTTTGTTGAATAGAAGTGTTGAAAGTGGGTATCCTTGTTTTGTTTCAGTTTTCACAGGGAATTTTTTCAACTTTTCCCCATTCGGTATAATGTTGGCTGTGTGTTTGTCATAGGTGGCTTTCATTACCTTAAGGTATGTCCCTTCAGTGCTGATTTTGCTGAGAGTTTTAATCATAAAGGGACGCTGGATTTTGTCAAACACTTTTTCATCATCTATTGAGATGATCATGGGATTTCTGTTTTTAATTCTGTTTATGTGGTTTATCGTATGTTTTATTGACTTACGTATGTTAAACTGTCCCTTCATTCCTGGTATTAAACCCACTTGATCATGGTGGATTATCTTTCTGATATGCTGTTGGATTCAATTCACTAGTAATTTTGTCTCTATTTTCATCAGGGATATTGGTCTATAGTTTTCTATTTTTGTTGTGTCCTTCCCTGGTTTTGGTGTTAGGGTGATACTGGCTTCGTAGAGTGATTTAGGGAGGATTTCCTCTTTATCTTTTGGAATAGTGTCAATAGGATTGGTACCAGTTCTTCTTTTACTGTCTGATAGAATTCAACTGTGAATCCATCTGGTCCTGGACTTTTTTTGTTGGCAATTTTTATATTACTATTTCAATCCTGCTGCTTGTTATTGGTCTGTTCAGAGATTCTATATCCTCCTGGTTTAATCTAGGAAGGTTGTGTATTTCCAGGAATTTATCCATCTCCCCTAGGTTTTCTAGTTTATGCATGCAATGGTGTTTATAGTAGCCTTGAATACTCTTTTGTATTTCTGTGGTATCAGTTTCATATCTCCCTTTTCATTTCTAATTGAGCTTATTTGGATCTCCTCTCTTCTTTTCTTGGTTAATCTTACTAATGATCTATCAATTTTATTAATCTTTTTGAAGAACCATTTTTTGGTTTATCTTTTGTATTGTTTTTATTGTTTCAATTTCATGTAGTTCTGCTCTGACCTTTGTTATTTCTTTTCTTCTGCTGGGTTTGGGTTTGGATTGTTCTTGTTTTTCCAGTTTCATGAGGTGTGACCTTACATTGTCTATTTGTGCTCTTTCAGGCTTTCTGATGTAGGCATTTAATGCTATGAACTTTCCTCTTAGCACCACTTTTGCTGTATCCCAGAAGTTTTGATAGGTTGTGTCACTATTATCTTTCAGTTCAAATAATTTTTTAATTTCCATCTTGATTTCATTGTTGACCCAATGATTATTCAGGAGCAGGTTATTTAATTTCTAAATATGCATGGTTTTGAGGGTTCTTTTTGGAGTTGATTTCCAATTTGATTCTGCTATGGTCTGAGAGAGTACTTGATATAATTTCAGTTTTCTTAAGTTTACTGAGACTTGTTTTGTGGCCTATCATATGGTCCATCTTGGAGAATGTTCCATGTGCTGATGAGTATGTACATTCTGCAGTTGTTGGGTAGAATGTTCTGTAAATATCTGTTAAGTCCATTTGTTGTAGGGTATGATTTAAGTCCCTTTTTTGTTGTTGACTTTCTATCTGGATGACCTGTCTAGTGCTGTCAGTGAAGTATTGAAGTCCCCTGCTGTTATTGTGTTGCCATCTACTGAATTTTTTAGGTCTAGTAGCAATTGTTTTATAAATTTGGGAGCTCAGTGTTAGTTGCATATATATTTAGAATTGTGATATTTTCCTGTTGGATTAGTCTTTTTATCATTATATAATGTCTCTCTTTGTCTTTTATAACTGCTGTTGCTTTAAAGTTTGTTTTGCCTTATATAAGAATAGCTACTCCTGCTCACTTTTAGTGTCCATTTGCATTAAATATCTTTTTTTACCCCCTTACCTCAAATTTATGTGAATCCTTTTGTGTTAGGTAAGTCTCCTGAAGACAGCAGAAACTTGGTTGGTGAATTCTTATCCATTCTGCCATATCCATTTAAGTGGAGCATTTAGGCCATATACATTCAATGTTAATTTTGAAATGTGGGGTACTATTCTATTCATCTTGTATTTCTTGTATATCTGAATACCTTGTTAATTGTCCATTGCGTTATTGTTATATAGAGATTTATGCTTTAAGGAGGTTCTAGGATTTAAAGGATTTGTTTCAAGATTTAGAACTCCTTTTAGCAGTTCTCGTAGTGCTGACTCGGTAGTGGCAAATTCTCTCGGCATTTGTTTGTCTGGAAAAGACTATCTCTTCTTCATTTATGAAGCTTAGTTTTGCTGGATACAGAATTCTTGACTGATCATTGTTTTGCTTAAGGAGGTTAAAAATAGCACTCCAATCCCTTCTAGCTTGTAGGGTTTTTTCTGAGAAATTGGCTTTAATCTGATACGTTTTCCTTTAGAGGTTACCTGATGCTTTTGCTTCATACCTCTTAAGATTCTTTCCTTTCTCTTGACTTTAGATAACCCGATGACTGTGTACCTCAGTGATTATCTTTTTGTGGTGAATTTCACAGGTGTTCTTTGAGCTTCTTGTATTTGTATGTCTAGATCTCTAGCATGGCCGGGGAAGTTTTCCTTGATTATTCCCTCAAGTATGTTTTCCAAACTTTTAGATTTCTCTTCTTCCTCAGGAACACATTTAATATAGTCCCAGACTTCTTGGAGGTATTGTTTATTTTTTAAATTTATTTATTTGTCTTTGATGGATTGGGCTAATTAGAAAGCCTTGTCTTCGAGCTCTGTGTTTTTATTTTTTTCTACTTGTTTGATTTTATTGCTGAGACTTTCCAGTGCATTTTGCATTTCTCTAAGTGTGTCCTTGATTTCCAGAAGTTGTGATTTATGCTATCTATTTCACTGAAGAATTTTCCTTTTATATCCTGTGTTATGTTTTTGATTTCTTTAAACTGAACTTCACCTTTCTCTGGTCTTTGATTAGCTTAATAACTGATCTTCTACATGGATGAAGCTGGAAGCCATTATCCTCAGCAAACTAACACAGGAACAGAAAACCAAACACTGTATGTTCTCATTTATAAGTGGAAGCTGAACAATGAGAACACATGGACACAGAGAGGGAAACAACACACATTGGGGCTTGTCCGGGGGGTAGGGGGTGGGAGAGCATCAGGATAAATAGCTAATGCGTGAAGGGCTTAATACCTAGGTGAAGGGTTGATAGGTACAGCGAACCACCATGGCACACATTTACCTATGTAACAAACCTGCATGTCCTGCACATGTATCCTGGAACTTAAAATAAAATAAAAATTTTTAAAAATCGACCTTCTGAATTATCTTTCTGGCAATTCAGAGAATTCGTCTTGACTTGGATCCATTGCTGATGAACTAGTGTGAGCTTTTTAGGGTGTTAAAGAATCTTGTTTTGTCATATTACCAGATTTTTTTTTAGTTCCTTCTCATTTAGGTAGACTATGTCAGAGGTAAGACCTAGAATTCAAAGGTTGCTGTTCAGATTCTGTGGAGTGCTCCCTTGATGTGGTGTTCTCCCTCCTACCCTAGGAATGAGGCTTCCTGAGAGACAAACTGTAGTGATTGTTTTTGCTCTTCTGGGTCTAGCCACTCAGTGGAGCTACTGGGCTCCAGGCTGGTATTGGGAAGTGTCTGCAAAGAGTCCTGTGATGTGATCCATCTTCAGGTCTTGCAGCCGTGGTCCAGTGGAGGTAGGAGGGGAGTAAAGTGGACTCTGTGAGGGTCCTTGGTTATATTTTTGTTGAGTGTGCTGCTTTTGTGTTGGTAGGCCTCCAGCCAGGAGGTGGCGCTTTCAAAGACACATCAGTTGGGGTCCTATAGGGAGGATGCAAACTTGCCTCCATTGCCTAGTTAAGTATTCAGGTTTCTCAGTCAGTGGGCAGGGCCAT
The DNA here is from genome assembly GCF_003255815.1 of Theropithecus gelada. Lineage (NCBI taxonomy): Eukaryota > Metazoa > Chordata > Mammalia > Primates > Cercopithecidae > Theropithecus > Theropithecus gelada. The sequence goes on from NC_037676.1 coordinate 137,556,874, forward strand.
AGAGCTCCCAGGAGATTATGACCTTTGTCTTTGGCTACCAGGGCAGGTAGAGATGCAGAGAAGCATGTCTGAGCTCAGCCTCTCCTTGGACAGGGTTTGCTGCAGCTGCTTTGGGGGATGGGGATGTGGTTCCAAGTCCAGTGGACTTATATTCCCAGGGGAATTATGGCTGTGTCTGCTGACTTATACGAGTTGCCAGGAGATGAGGGGAAAGCTGGCAGTCACAGGTCTCACCCCTCTCCCATGCAGCCTGCAGTCCCAGAGACTGGTCTCACTCCCACTGTGCCCCCCTAACAGCACCGAGTCTATTTCCAGACAGCCGGTGACCATGAGTTTCTCCACTGAGAAAGCAAGCAGACTCACTGTTTTTTTGCATCTTAGGGAGACTGCAGCAGTGATCCAGTTCCTTCAAAGTTTCTGTGGATTCTCTCAGCTTTCCTGGTTTGTCCCTGTGGTAGTTCTTGGAGCAAAAGTTCATGATGTGAGTCTCCACATGCTGCTCTGTGCATCTGAGCGGGAACTGCAAGCTAGTCCTACCTCCTATTCACCATCTTAATCCTAGTATTTATATTTTTGTACAATATGTAGTTCTTTGGGCACTCAAAAAAATATTTTTGGCTGGGCATGGTGGCTCACACCTGTAATCTCAGCTCTTTGGGAGGCCACGGCAGGCGAATCACCTGAGGTCGGGAGTTCAAGACCAGACTGGGTGAAACCCAGTGTCTAACATGGTGAAAACCCTGTCTCTACTAAAAATATAAAATTAGCTGGGCATGGTGGTATGCACCTGTAATCCCAGCTACTCTGGAGGCTGAAGTAGGAGAATCACTTGAACCCAGGAGGCAGAGGTTGCAATGAGCTGAGATCGCACCATTGCACTCCAGCCTAGGCAATAGAGTGAGACTCTGTCTCCCTGCCCCCACCAAAAATAAATTTTAAAAACCCTATATTTTAAAATTAAACAATGTGGATTGAGTCATATATGCACCAGCTAGACATGCTCCTAACTCAAAGATTCCAAGTCTCTGCTTCTGTCCTCCAGCCAGTGGGGAGCTATGGATGGTTTTTGAGGGCATGATTGACCTGGTCACAGTCACAGGAATTCTTAAATAAATAGCTCTTTATTTTGTTGTTTCATTTTCCTCACCTACTCTTTCCAGTGTTTACATGCTTTCTTCATTTTTGTTGCCGGCAATTGGCAGTTTTTCTTTAATTTTTTTTTCTTCACCAAGCCTCCAAGTTTATTTCTCTCTTAAGGTCTTTATTATTTTCCTCTTTTCAGACAAAAATTAGTTGCTGAAGCCATTTCTTCTCTGGTGCTTGATGAGTCTCCAGAGACGTTGCATACAGCCAAAGAGCTTTGTATATGACTCCCCTAAGACAGTAAGAGGTGGTGGGAAACAAGCCACAGGGATCAGGAGACAAGGCTTCTGGCCCTATCTCAGCACTGGCCTGGGGGCTCTCCCTCCCCATGCCTCGGATTCCATGCTAACAACAGGGAGAGGTCAGTGCAGAGATCCCTGGAGACCCCATCCTGTCATGACCATCTACAATCCCAAGGCAATGAGTGAACACTGAAGTTCAAAAACAGTGGCCGTCGAGAGAGCAGAGAGCCCTGCAGAACAGCTTGAGTCTCTCATATCAAGAGCTCAAAACTTCCAGCCCCCTGCTGCCCACACAGAGAGCTTCTCAGTCACTGGGCAATGACTGGGCAGTGGTTTGTTCTATGGCAGAGACCACGAGGGAACTAACACTGCTGCACTCACCCCAGCATGCAGCCACATCAGCATCACAGAGATCAAATGCCTCCTTTCCTTGATGGGAAAAAGGTTCTTACAGAGATGAAGGTCATGTGCCTTGCCCAATGTCATGTGGCTGGGTTGGGGGTGGGATGACAGTGATACAAACAGGAGACAGGGAAATACTGTGTAGAAGAGGGCATTTCCCCAACAAAGGCCCTGCTCTCAAGCCTGAAGACCTGCTGCCCTAAATGAGGACAGGCATTTTCTGTTTTTGTGCCCAGAAAGTTGCTTTTGGCCTGCCATTCTCCCCATGTTGCCCCCATATGAACCTGAGACCTTAGTGAGCACACACACAAATGACTGAACATTGAGACCAGCAAATCAGTGGACGAGCGGACCAGCAGACAACAATGGTGGAAAGATGCAGCAGGGAAAGAAAGAAGAGGAGGGATGACTGGACACCAAGGGGAGTTTGCCTGGGGGCAGTCAGAGAACAGTCTGGCTGCTGGGTGACCCGACTCCAGGAGAAGACCAACTTCCTACTCCATCCCCACTTCCAGCTCCCCATCCATCTTGCTGAGAGCCACCTCCACCACTCAATAAAACTTTGCACTCATCCCTCAAGCTCATGTATGATCCAATTCTTTTAGGACACTGGGCAAGAGTTTGGGATATGGAAGGTTGTCACACTGGCTCTCTGCCCTTGGGATAAGGCAGAGGGTTCATTGAGCTGATTAACACACAAGCTGTCTGCAGATGGCAAATCTGAAAGAGCTTGTAGCACACACCCACTTGGACTTCAGGAGTCGCAGGCACCGACCTCTTGACGTTGCAGTGGGGCAGGAGCCCAAAAGTGCTCACCTCAGCCTCTGCACCTACCTGTCAGCATGCTTCTCCTAGGGGTTTGAGCTGCAGGGCAAACAAGCAGGCAAGCCACACCCCTGTTGCACATCCTGCGAGGGAAATCAGGGAACTCTCCCTTTTCATCAGTTCATTCAATAACAAGCTCTAAGAAATACCACTCCAGTTCTCACCATCTCCCTACTTCTACCTCTCCAGGGAGAGTGGTCTCCACTGAATTGGCATTGGGGTTAAACAGATCTGAGTTTGTCACTGACTAGCTTTGTGATCTGATTTTTAAAAGGCTCATATCTTCACATGGGTTGTTCTCAATTTCAGATGTTCTACTCCTTCTTTTTTGCCTACATCCATTTTATTCTTGTTCTTTAAAATCTCTATCAGGGGACTTCTCCCTGAAGCCCTCCTGCCTCCTCCAGTCAGGTTCACTCACCCCTCCTACCCTCTTGGTATGCCCTGGATTTAATTTGTCTCTCCCACTGGATGATGATGCTTTTTCCTTCAATCTCTCCCATGCGAGATTGTGAGCTCCAGGTAGAAGAGGGCCACACCTATGTATCTCCCAGAAATGGGCACAGAGGACTGTAAAATGTGAGACTTTCACAGCTCAATGCAAAGGGTTGTGAGAGAATAGGGACTAGAATGTAACCATCTCAGGCTCCCTGTAGCTGTAAATTCCTTGTGGATGGCAGGTGCTCAGCACAGTGCTCTGTACAGGTTGTTGCTCTCAAAATATAAAACAAAAAGCTTCAGAGATAAGTTGTTTCTATTAGTCACTTACACCATAGTATGAAGTTGACGGTGCATTGCCTGCCTCTTAGGGATGCTGACTTTTAAGTTTCTCTCGTTGGATAATTAAAAACTCAGGATCATACATCAAGAAGCAGCAGAGAAGAGAATGGAGGGGAAAAGAGAGGAGAGAATAAAGCTAAAGGAATGTCAGCTTCTCTGAAAAGACAATTAGCCCTCGTGCCCATGCCTCAGGCTGGCTTCTCTTAGTAACTCAGAAGTTTTATTTCCATGAATTCTACCCCTCTTGTGACCCTCCAGGAGAATAAGATCTCAGCAAGGCCCTCTTCTGAGCTGATATCTCCATCCTGGACCTGCCAGAGGCAGTTTGTTTCCTTGTTTACATGCTGAGAGACACAGCCTCTATTTGGCAGGAAGTGTGAACAAACAGACCTGAGGCGATTTCTTTTCATCACCACCTACCTCCTAGAACAATTGTCACTTCCTCCTTCCTTCCTTCCTTCTCTCTCAGAGAGCTTTAATGCCGAGAATACCAAATGGAGATCACAGTTCTGGGTGTGAGTCATGATTTCACTACCAGCTAGCACTGTGACATTCTGCCTTGGTTTCTTCATCTGTGAAATGGGACAAAGTCCTTGTCATCTCTTCCACTATGCAGTCAGTTCAGGTAAATGCATCAATGTCATGAATTCAGCAAAATGCATCACGTCTTTTTTGATGGTAGGTGCAGCAGCTGCAGAAATGCCTAAGACAAAGTTTGTGGGAAGGATTAAATGGGGCAGTGTGGAATAACAACCAAGGTGTCGAATTATTTTCCAGAGGATGCTTTGTCCATGTTCATGACCTATGCTTTCCTGATCCGTGGGGTCAGGTTCACTTCCTGGAGAGCACTGTGGTGCAGGGACAGCTGTGGTATGTGTGCCTCTTTGTCCACCAACCCATGGCAGAAATCACTGATCAACCCAATATCATCTCAGGATTCTCCTCAACACAGGCATCTGGGAGTCACTGACCATCAGCCAGTAGCCAAAACCTACATGCTATTACAGGAAAAAGCAGCACGGCTTTGGAGTAAAACTAATGTGTTTGAATCTGGTTCCTCTGAAGCATTGAGCAAGTTTGACAATCTCCTTAAATGAAAGTACTCATCCATATCTGTATAAAGAATATATTTCTGCCTAACTCCCAGGTTTCCTGTGATAATTAAACAAGACTAAATATCATGGAAGTACATATACATAGTAGTACTCCCTTCCTTCCTTCCTTCCTTCCTTCCTTCCTTCCTTCCTTCCTTCCTTCCTTCCTTCC